>NC_056763.1:23922434-24094934 GCF_018687715.1 Carya illinoinensis
TTGAGTTTTGCTATATACAAGCACAGTCGCGTACTAATCTGTGTACCAATACTGATTCATTTATACTTAAAATTTAAATTAATACTATTTTCAATAAAATCTGCTTTTTGACCAATCACATCACATTGATGCACAGATTAATACACAATTGTGCTTGCAACTATATTTTTCCTTTTATCTTTAGGTTCTCCTTCTCTCTCTTACTAGAGAGAGAACGTGAGATAAAAAGAAAGATGAGCTGTGAGGCAATAGGGATTTTTCAAGAATGAGACTTGTAGGGCTTTTTTTTCTAAATAATTCCATGTGATCATCCTTGTTTCTTTAAATTGTATATTACTGACGTGACCTATTTCTATTGGAGGGCGTTAAAACTTCTTTAAATTGCAACTCTCATTTACATTTGTGTTCTTATTATCTTGAGAAATCACATAATCACCCAATCATAATTTTTTTTTTCAATATGAGTTCTCAATTTTCTTATATATATATATATATATTTAATCCCAAAAAAATTAGTCGTTGAAAAAGGAAAAGCATCGATGCTCGTGAGCTAACAAACTAATTCAGATTAATCATTAATCAGTTGATTTACTTTCAATCATTGATGTTTTAGTATTGTTTTGGATCAATTTAAAGACTTTGGGATCCCCTTTTGAGTCAACGTGGCTAGTCTCGTCAACACATCACGCACTCCTCGTGACTGGTTTACCGACGCCGACCCCACCGGCAGTGCCTGCTTCTAAGCCAACCCTCACGTGAACTTTGACACGTGTTCTCATCTCTTTCCCTCCCGGGTCAACTTAGTCATCATATCCAACGGTGAAAAATACCTATATATACTTTGAAAATCCTTTCGCCTAGATAGGAGGTTAGAGCTCTAAACTCTGAATCAAAAGCGAGAAAAACCCAACGCCCAATTCTTCAGCCATGAGAGCTGTTCTTCTTAGAACCGGTTCGTACGGCGCCCAGTCTCCCCCGGTCTTCCCCGGCTCGGCCCAAGTCTCTCTCTACCGTCACGACTCCGCCCCCAGCCTATTCTCCTGCGAGAGGAGCCCCGTTAACTCCCCGAGGACTTCTCTGCATCTTGATATCAATCGCCGGAGAGACGCTCCGGCCACGGCGAGCGGCATTCGTAGGGCGTTTTCGGAGAGCAATGTTATTCGGCCCGAAGTCCGATTCTCAAGCCTAACCGAGTCCGGATCTCGATCTTTTTCGGCGAGAATACCCGAGGAGGAGTATCTCTCAGAAAGCGAAGATGATGGAATCGGATCGTTGTCAACCATCGACGGGATATGGCGCGAAATCGGGATTCCAGTTGAGGAGCCGAGTTTCCCCGGCGATGGATTCGGTAGAGGAGGGAAAAGCCGAGGCGGAGGCGATGGCGGCAACGGAATCGGGAACGGCGAGGACCGGAGCAAGATCGGAGCATACTACTTGGAAATGCTAAAGTCAAACCCAGGAGATTCACTCTTGCTCAGAAACTACGGAAAATTTTTGCACGAGGTACTTGAAACATGTATATACTAGACTTGCTATTTATAAAAAATTGAAATCAAAATCTGAAAATTCGTGGTTGTTTGGACGATGGAACTGAAAAGGTGGAGAAGGATACGGTGAGAGCGGAGGAGTACTATGGGAGAGCAATAATAGCGAGTCCCGGAGACGGAGAAGTATTGTCGCTGTACGGGAAGCTGATATGGGATACACAGAGAGACGGAGACAGAGCCAAGTCCTACTTCGATCGGGCCGTTCATGCCTCCCCTGATAACTGGTATTTTTTTTTTTTTGGATAATCTGAGAAAATAAATAAACAAATTATAAATATAATGTTTTGATTCGATTGTGTGATAAATAAATATTTGATGCAGCTCGGTGTTGGGGTCGTATGCACACTTCATGTGGGAAGCGGAAGACGAGGAGGAAGAAAGCATGGGAGCGTCGCCGGCTCTGGCTCCGGCGCTTTAGCTAAATTCTCCTCTGGATATCTTTTTTCAGCCCAAAATGTTGATATTTTCAACGAATTAGTAATCTAATTTTGTAAAAAAATAGGCGCATTATATGAATTTTATAATAGTTCATGATCGGCTCTACGGCCACCAACTCCTAACTCAAATTTGGGTCCGACGAGTGTAAAACAATTTTTTTATTTTTCACTTTTTTCAGGTATTTTTTAAAAAATGAAATTCATAATATCATTAAAAAACTTTACTTAATCACTAAATAAAAAAAATATTAGAAAAAAATTCTCGAGACTTGTCATCATGATTCTAAACATTTTTCATTATTAATAGAGTAATGATATATATAGCCTTCAGATGCACAGTTTTGTACAGGAAAAAATATTCTTACAAGTAGAATTTGTATACTAATTTGCACATTGATATTGATATGTAAGACATATTTAATAAAATGATGTGAATTAAAAACAAATAATTTTTATGAGATAAGAGATTTTTTTTTCTATCAAAATTTTTTTTATATTTTTTTAAATAAAAAAATCATCGTGCGGGAATTGATGCACAAACTTACTTGAACTTAACAAAACTCTTTTTTATTTTAATAAAAAACTTATGAAAAATTTATAAGTACATGTATAATTTATGGTTTATAATCATAATATTTCCATGTTTGAATTGATTCTATGCATAAAGAAAATTTAAAAAAAAAATTGATCCTAATGCTCCGTTTGGATAATAAAAATGTTTCATTTTATCTCATAATTATAATTTTTTTCAATTTTTATATAAAATATAATAAATAATTTCAAATATCAAAATAATAATAATATTAAAAAATAATATTTTAATAATATTTATTTAACTTTTATTAAAAATTATCTTATCTCTTTATCCAAACCACACTTTAACATCATGAAAGCATAAGTTAACGGCAAGTCGCCAATGTACAAGTCAATTTGCTATTTTAATCATCAAGGTCGGGTTTTTAAAACCAAATAGTTAGGGTCTTTTTGAGATTGCGGTAGGACCATAGGAATTTTAAAAAATATTTAAATAGTTTTATAAATTTTTTAATGTAAAAATTAAATTATTTGAGTGTTACATATTAAAATATTTTTAATTTTAAATAAGTTAAAATGCATATTTGAGGAAAAACATGTAATTTGAAAAATATAAAAAATATATTTTTTTCCTCAAACATACTTTTTTAATTAATGAGAAGTATAATTTGAATTTTTTAAAAAATTATAAATGGACGAGAATACCTATAGAACTGTCATATAATTATAACTTTTAAATTTTTAGGAATATCAAATAATATTCATAAAAGTACTTTTTAAAAAATTTGTTTTCAAACAAATGTGACATGTTTGAAGTACTTTTAATATATGGTTATCAAATAGTAATAATTTTTTAATAATAAAATTTATTATTTAAGTTATAAGTTCTAAAGCTATAAGTTATATTTTTTACCAAATATACAGATAACATCATTCACTTTATTTGTAAAGAGGGTGATGGAGACGTTTAATAATCTAATGACCGAAGAGAATCACAACTATTTATACGTAAATTTAAATAAGAGATTAAAGAATATATTATAGACTAAAATAAAATAAATAGACTTTTAAAACCAAAATAAAAATCAACGCACACTAAAAAGGTCAACTTAAATTAGAAAATTAAAAATTCCAAATAAATTGAATATTTTAATTCCAAATAAAATGAAGAGAATCTGAGTCCTCCTACCCAGGGTTGGGGTTTTACTTTTAGCAAATCTGGTGTCCAAAAAGAAAGCGTATTCTAACTAGAAATTCAAGAAACCTATCGTGGGAATACAATAACAAAACAGCTCTTGATATCGTAGGCATATATGACTCTAAGGTCAGACACCAATGGCTGAAACTGGCTGGCTGTATGTTGATGGGATTATATCAATTTTTAAAATAAAATGCTTAATCTACAAATAAATTCCCTAAAACTAAACTTGCAAATTGAATCATAAATTCTTTTTAGTGTAAAGCTAATATTACTTATCTTACTTAAGGAATGGATTCCGTAGTACAAATTGTCTCGTTTGTTTTTACGTATAAGATAAGATGAGTTGAGATAAAAGTTTAAAATTGAAAAAAAATATCGTTAGAATATATTTTTTAATATTATTTTTATTTTGAGATTTAAAAAAAATTAAATTATTTATTTTATTTTGTGTGAGAATTTGAAAAAGTTATAATAATTAGATGAGATGAGATGAAAATGAATATGACAACAAATGAGTACCCTTTCTATTTACCTGTACATTTTGAGTAAATAACTAAAAATAATATTGACTCTATTTCACTGTTTTTTTAAAGTATTCATGAAATCTAGATAATTGAATCTATTCATGATGGACTGTTGCCAAACCTGTTCTTAGACATTTCACCTCTTCTTCTTCTCATTCATTCTTTTTTCTTTTTAAGAAAATAAATCTATAATTTTCACACTCAGAATCAATGGAGTGTATGCTCTTGTTTTGTGTTTAACTGAAGCATATGACCTCTTTTGAAAAGGTCTCTTAAAGCCATGGCAAAGCAACCTGGGACAGAGACATCCCTGCAGAAGTAAAGGTGCATTAACATATTGGATGATCTGGAAAGCTCGTAATGATGCTTCTTACTTCAAAAATACTCATGGAAAGTCTCCATGTGACTTCTTCTAAAGTTGAGTTCTCACTTCTCACGGTTCTTATCGGGAAAAAGACCACAGAGCAGCCAGTGCAGTAGTCTCAACACAAATGCTATCACCCACAAAAGAAAGAAGAGAAAAAAATAACGCAACAAGCAGCAAAGATTTACATTAAACTATGATGAATCTACGATGTCAGATACTGTCTTTACATACTGTTCCCCTAACAACAATATATACATAACGATAGAACTGTAGATTAATGCTTAATTTGAGATTCTATTTAAACATTTTATCCCCAAACCTCCAACCACCACGCATGACAGAAACCAGAAATCTTGTTTTTGCTCGGAGACTTCCCCCCCAGTCATCTCCAGTGGCTACAGCATTTGTTAGTGTAGTCCACAGGCAGATAGACGGCCATATATTGCTTTTCTTTGACGCTAGTCTGTACAGAAATTAAGTAGATAACAGCCTAAAGTGGCTGCAAGGAGAACATGCGCCTAAACTAAGCAAGTCTGGCCGCCAGTGGAGAGGTTAAGACTTACTCTTGCTCACCAGCGTGGGGGTAATAGAGACAACTCCGATGAAGAACAGCGTGGCAATTGATTGGAAGTCATAAAGATCCCCGATGGATTGCAACTCTCCCAAAGTTAGTCCAGCCTATGCATATAGCAAAAGAGTCAGTAAGCACCCATAAACTGCAAACTCCGAGCAAGAAGTGATTTTAGAGCTAATAATTCAAGAACTCATCAAACTATAGAATTCTTCTTGAACTAATACTACCTCAATACCTGAACATCTCAACGGATGGCTTGGGCTTCAAGACTTCTTACATTGAAGTCAATTGGGTTCCCCCCAAACACCACTAGACAATAGTATTTTGTTTTAACAAAACATATAACATGTGGATTAATGTAAGATTCTCTGATAAATGAACTACCGTGCCAAGGGAACAATCTTTCTACATCCCAATACAATCATATTAAAACAACTGATTGAATGGACCAACAAAAAATCTCAGCCTTCATTACAGAAGTGCATGTGGGATAATAGAATCTGGTTTATATCCATATCATTTGATTCAACCCTGAACTCGATTAAATCTATGACCAGACTTTCACCCACTATATCTTTACTAAATCCAAATGTTCAACAGGTACAATACCTTGACTGTGACAAAAGCTGCAGGTATGAGGCCGAGTAGGGTTGCCAGGAAAAAGGTATGATATGGCACATCAACAATCGGTGAAGCGAAATTGATAAACGTATTTGGCAATGTTGGAGTCAATCTTAGAAAAAGCATGTAGTTCAACAGCCGCTCCCTTCTTTTAGCCACCTGGAAGTTAAAAATTTAGAATAATTTATTCCAATTTGATGATTATTAAAGTCAAAGACAACTACCAGGAGAGTGAGATTCACCTGGGCTTGAAAGAACTCTAGCTTGTCAGGCCACAGAGAGAAAAGAAGGGGACGGCCAATAAGCTTTGAGAAGAAAAAGCAAGAAGAAGCACCAGCAGTGGCAGCAAAGACAACCAGAGCTACACCTTTGAGGACTCCAAAAAGGGATCCAGCCAGCAATGACATGAAAACCGTACCCGGAATCATAAATGTCTGCATGAAAATGTAAACCGCACAGTACCCAACCAGGACTTGAGCAGTGTAGTCACTTGTGTAGCTCTCAAGGTGATATCTATGGAACAAAGAGGGAAAACAAAAAAAGGCTATCAATGTAGCATTCAACAAAGCACTTGTAGCAGGGGACTGATATATTTCTCGACCAAAGGGGAAAACTTGTGATGATATGAACAAGCCAAATCTTTTTCCTATTTTTGTTTGATAAGTAACATGAGCGAGCCAAATCAATAAAATAAAAGAAAAGCACGAATAAAATATATGCCAACTTATACAAGATCACATTTGTCCTTAGCTACAATTTCCTTCCACTTTCAGTAAAATCCTAGTGTCCATTACTGGTGTAATGCTACTGTATTAGGCGGTCAAGAGCAAGTATCTTGACTTCCTCGATTCTTCCTACTTTCTCTTTGAATGTTGAGTAGTCACTTCATGCAAAAAGAGACAAAAAGGCTAAAGAATGGACATGAACCAAATCCAAGCCTCTCAAGAGCCAGCCAACTTATGCAGTACCAACACACGGTATTAACCCTTTTCAGTCAAATGCTCTTTCATTTCACATTAAGCAACAAAATAACATAATGCAAGATTTAGTGGCCAAGACACAAGATCAACCTTCAGTTCAGTTGGATCCTGACCATAAGAAGATGATCAAGTGCCTTGCCTAGCAGAACATTTGGTACCAATATCTAATGACTACATAAATAACTACAGATGCAATTAACATCCAGAAAAATAGGCAAGCTGAGGTAAGGCAACCTATCTGTCCACCCAGCCTAGTAGGTATGAGCTGTAACAATTTTGCTTAGTATTTGAAATCAAGTATTGGAATTCTGGGTCTGGGAAGGTACAATTGGGGGAAAAAAAAAAAAAAAAAGGAACAATGACCAATCCATTTTTTTTATTGAAAAATCTTTCCAGGGGTCATGGTTATCAAGCCTACAATTTATTTAAACAATAATAAGATGGAGATCCAGGAAAAATCATCACTTTTTTAATTGACTTAACTCCGTAAAAAAAAAAAAAAAAACAGAAAATGTTTTACGTCTAAAACCAATGCTTGCATTCTTGGTTTCTGCTGGAGGTTTATATGTAAGACCATATAGAGCTGCGAAAGACCAACACTCCTCTATGTTAAAAACAAATCTGACCACAGGCAGATATGCTGACATAATTAATGTTCTTTAGGCAAAAAACCCTCATCAGACCCACATGCAGATGTGCTTGCATTATCAACATACCTTATCAATCATGCAACAAGATGACGCAAAAATCGTACTGATAATAAAATTAGCTCCTTGAATTAAATTCAAATGACAAAAACCAAAATTGTAAATAAAAGGAGTTCATGAAAATATATTCCCTTAAAATTTGACTCTTTTTTCTCTGATAACCCAAATATCTCTCCAAGGAAATCTCCCGGAAAATCCATTTATTTTCCGAGGGATCCATATGCATCCGAGGACAATTTTTTTATCCAAATAGAACCAATTTCGCTTGATGCAACCATGAGATTTCAAAATAAAACCAGAGAAAAAAGAAATAAATTACCGGAGGATTTGAATGTCCTCGAGTGTACGAGGGAGCTTGAGAAAGCTGTAATCCGATGCGGGCATGGTGAGGTAAACACAGAGAAGGCCCAGAACGAAGCCGAAGACGACCGTGGAAGCCGTTGCCACCTCCTTAAAGCTCAAGGGAAACTTAGATCCGACGGCTTCCAGCTCCCCATTGCTCTTCTCTCCCTTCCCCATCTCCAAAACTTCTTCCCTTTTCCTTTCCTACCCTTTTATCCTAGGATAGAGAGAGTGAGAGATAGACACGGAGAGAGAGAGAGAGAGAGAGAGAGAGAGAGAGGAGATGGGTTCGCTCTCAATCGCTTCGTTTGCTTCTGGGGGGACTTCCTGCTTCTGGTGGTTGGTATTCCTGTTTCTGTGTCTGTCCCAGTTCCTGTTCCTTAGTTTCTTGTTCTTCCTCCCTCTCTCTCCTTATGTAGAGAGAAGAAACGGAAAGCAAGGGACAAAGAATATTCCCCCCGAAAGAGTTATTAAAACCTACCTCTATCTCTCTAAATATATTTGTACCTTTTTTCCCCTTTTCTTCTTATTTTTATCTTTAATTTTCTTCTTTCAAATTTCATCAATCTGTTCTCCCAATAATTACCACGTCAGCATCACCTAATCAGGTGAAATTCACAGGATTATCATATATCCTCCGTTCAATTCTCAAACTAAAAATAAAAATAAAAAATTTCCATTCAATATTTATTAATTATTTAAAAATTACTTTTTTAAAATTGATGTGTAAAATATATTATCTATATTATTTAAACGATAATATTTAATTTATAAATAAGTTCTGTTATATATCGTCATTTTTGTATATTTTTTACGTACTGTATTGATGTGATTGGTCAAATCAATTATTTTATATTATAAAAAGGTAACATAGTCAATCACATTAGTTGAATATATAAAAAGTACACAAAACTGAATGCACATAAAATTCTTTTTTATGAAATTTAAATTTTCTTGTAATTTAAATTATGTCATATAAACACTTTATTATAAATATTCTTTACATCGATTATTAATTTATTTGTTATTAATAAAAATTATAATATCCACTTTATAATTTGTATGTTATTAATAAATATTATAATATCTATTTTATTTATTTGTTACAAAATTTAGATAAAAAATTCTATAAAAACTTTATAATCCGATTTATGAATAACACAAAAAGTTAAGTAAGGGGGGATAAACTTCAACTCGAAATTCAAATTATATTATTATTATTATTATTGAAAGGAGGGTGAAAATGTCTTAAATAAAAATTAATATTAATATGTACGTAACTTTATTTATTTATATTTTATTTTGAGTTGGCCGGTGGAGTAAGTTACTAGTCAGGGTATTGCATGGAGAAATTTTTAATATACGACACGAAAGGCCACGAAAAGCACGTGGAATAGCGAGCGGCACGACAGGCGACAGCTGCCTGAGAAATATCCTCGTTGTCGTACGTCAAACGCCGCATGAGACTGTGCCCTTTTTAAAGTACTCCGCTACGCCACTCCGGTCCACGCAAGCAATTTAGTGTCACATGCCCACTTGATTATTACTTTATTATATTCTACGAATATAATATAGTTATTATAGTTACGTTTCGAAATTAATAAAATGTTATATATTACTTTATTATTATTTATTTTTAAAAAATTTATTTTATTATTATTTACCTTTTGTAGTTTTCAGCATGTTCACGTGCTTTTCGGCTGTCCAACTACCCAATCTTCTTCCGTCAATTATCTTGCAATCCGATGAATTCTTTTTTTTTTTTTGGGTGGAATCCGATGCATTCTTGACCAGACAATGTTTGGTTGCAGCTCTAGATCCCATCAAAATAACGAAAATGCCGAACACGTTCCGACCGTCCGCCTAATGCTAGTCCAAAACATATGATTTAACGTAGTATATTTTTTAATATTTAACCATACACGTGACATATTGAATCTGTTTCTTAATAATAATAAAATATTTTTTAATTTAACTATCATATTCACATGCATTTATTTACTAATTTCATTTTTTAAGATTTTTTTTTAAACCAATCATTATATTTATTTTATTGAAATCTTTTTATAATTATAACACTTCTTTCTCAATAAATATGTGATCAATATGTATATTTGACTGGAAATATTTGTACATCTCTCTGTCTTCTATCTATCGCGTTAGGCTTGGAAGTTCACGTATAAATAGGATTAAAATAATTTTTTACGAAAAAATGTGTGTTTTGTTTTATTTTTTATTTTGAAAAAAAAAAAAGAGGGTTGACGTTAATTTTTCTTTAAGAATTAAAGAAGTTATGTAAAAATTTTAACGGATTAAAAAAGAATTTATAATTTCAATAAAAAGTCAAGATCAGGGATATTTTCAATTCAATCAGTTAAATAATATTATTCTCGTCCTTGTTTTACGATAATGATACATTAACAATCTATTCATAATTTATATAAAATTTTAAATATAGTAATATCTTTTTATTATATTTAAACACGTCAAATAAAAAAAAGTCTAATAAAATTTAAAATAATATTATTTTATTATATAGTTGTATATAAGTTATTAATTAGAAGTAAATTTATCATTTTCTTTTTTTTATTACTATTCTTGATCAGAGTGAAGCTCGAAGAGTTAAATGGGAGGCAAAGCCGCGAAAGGTCAACACCTACTGTTCTCGTAAAGAATGTAAGGTGTTTGATGCTTTGAATCCTTAGTATTGGTTTGGTTAAATTTATCTTTAAATTTGATTAATATTAATATTTTTTAAATTTATCTATTTTATTTAAATTCAATCTTCATATTAAATTAGTCATTTATTTTCTATATAATAATAAAATATTATTAAATTAATAATTTTTTTATTTAATTTATTTTATCATATTTTGTAATTTTACCAATTAAATGTTAATAATAATAATTATATTCTAATTAAATTAATATTAGAAAAAGTATAATTAAATGTTAATAATAATTATATTCTAATTAAATTAATATTAAAAAAGTATTATTAAATGTTAATAGTGATTATATTGTAATTAAATTAATATTAAAAAAAGTATTATTAAATGTTAATAATAATAATTATATTATATTAAATTAATATTATAAAAAATTATTATTAAATGTTAATAGTAATTATATTCTAATTAAATTAATATTAAAAAAAGTATTGTTAAATGTTAATAATAATTATATTATATTCAATTAATATTAAAAAAATATTATTAAATGTTAATAATAATTATATTCTAAATATTAAATATTAATTATATTATAATTTATTTGTTTGGAATGATAAGTTAATATTTTAATATTTGATGAATGAATAATGGTCTTCCATCTTTAACCAACTACTATACAAAAAGTCTAAATTATTTTAAATTTGCTCAATCTAATGTTAAGAATTTTTGAGTCAAATTATGTAAAATTTAATCAAATATCTCATTTGACCAAGCCAATAAAAATGTCCTTAGAAAACAAATTATTGAGTAATTATTATCGACTAGATTTGCTGCATTTTCAATTTACAAAAGGGGGAAAATAAAAAGATCGGAGCCATTGCACTAATTCGTCATTTCTCAAGCAAGTTTGGTAGTTGATTATTCTATATATATATTTTGGGATAAATGATAAATAATGTTTACAGTTGTGGAGTGTATAAATATCGTACAATTAATTTTTTTTTAAATATAAGTAAATGCAAGATTTATAAAAAAAAAAATTAATTTTTTAATAATGAATCTTACCTTTTTTTTAAAATGATTATACGATACTTACACACTCTACTATTATATATAACATTACTCATATATTTTTGGGGCAAATTCCTTGGAGATGCTTTGCAAATTTCTTCGTCATTTCATGCAACAATTCAGAGAGAGAGAATATTAACGAAAATCGTCCGAAAACAGAAAACTACAAAACCTTTTGAGCGGTTGGGATTGGGTTTCTATAATTAGTGAGACAAGTCTACTATAAGACGGTAGCCCAAATAACATTTACACTTTGTGGGCTCAAAGGTTGTAACTTTGCTAAACAGCGACCCATCAATGAGTTTTGACTCCAACCCATTGTTTTCGACAGCTCTCTCCATTTCAACCCCTATCAAATTCATCGATCTTTCATTTTTCCATCTTCGGAAACTTCAGAAACTTTAAAGCATCTCTAACTATTACATTCTTATTCGAATTTAAGGATGACAAATGAGAGATGCATAAAAATGAGTCTTACATTAGTTCTATTTTCATATAAATACTTTATACAATATTATAAGAATAATAAATGATGTATAGTCTACTTTACATATCTATCTCTCTTCTACTTTAATCCTTTAAATTTAGATAAAATTTTAAAAAGACTTTATTACCTCCCAAATGGAAGATATATCACCTCCAATTCGATGGCATGTCTCCCAATATGCTCTTGACCCACAAGTAGGGAAGTAAATCGGTCTAATCTAAGGTGTGATGAACCGAAATATATCATTTTTCTTGGACCAGATTGAACATCCATAGGGATCAGTCTAGTCATGTCAGTCTATTCGATCAAGTGTAATTTTTTTTTTTCATTTTTTTTCCAAATAAATTTATTTAAATTATTAAATTAAAATTAAATGAGTTATTAATGTATATTAAGTAACTAACTTATTAAAAAAAATTTATATGGCCAATAATAATAAATTAGATAAAAATTATATCATTAACTTATATAATTATAATATAAAAATAACATATTAAGTTACTAAAAATATTTTTAAAATATATAGAAGAATTTGGTCCAGTCCAGTCTATTCTAAAATTTATAAATCTCGACACCTAACTGAATACTATTTAGTCTATATTTTTTAAGATCAAAACTGACCACTTTAAAATTCAATCCAATTCAAATAAATCAATCCGATCGATTTTTTCAATTCGGACTGACCGGCTTACACCCCTGCCTACAAGCTATAAAAGGGAGTGCGAAAATGGGAGGTCAAAGGAAGTTGATATGGTGACCACAGTTCACAATGAAATTACATAATCTATTCGTTAGTCGAAAAGTCTACGGTGCCCCTAAAGTAATTCGGTGGATTTGCCTACTTGACGTGGCCTTTGCCACATGGCGGCCATCCCCAATTAAAAAAGAAAAAATTAAAGACGAAACTTCTCAAATCTCTATCCAATTTGAACAAGACCCTAAAACTGCTGTCTCATTTATTAATTAAGATTTTCAAACTTTCAATATTTGAGATTCCGTCTTCGCCTTTCCATAAGGGTAGATTTGAGATATTGGATAAAGATATAAAATTATCATCTAATCTTATTTTATCTTATTTTATTTTATTTTTAAATATAATTTAAATAAAAAATTTTTAAACTAATCATTACAATTTTTTAACATTAATTATTACAAAATTTTTAAACTTTCAAATAAAAAATAAAAGACAATTACAACCTTTTCAATTCTTCAAATAAAAATAATATTATAAAACTATATTATTATAATATTTTAACTTTATAATATATTTTCTTCAACTTTATAATATATTTTCTAAAATCTAAAAAAAATACTCAATTCAAACTATTTCACAACTGTTTATAAATTATTTTATTACTATTTATAAAATTTTCATCTCATCTCACTTATCAAAACTATCCTAATTCTTATATTTATGTTCTTATGATATAGAACATGGTGTTTTTTTTACTATTATGATTTATTTATTTATTTTTTTTAAAAGAGTGTGTAGAATTTGTACAATTTAAGACTACAGATATTATTTATTCGTTAACTATGATTTCGTCGAACATAATTATCACTTATGATTTTCTTCTCAATGTATATGCCATGTTAATGTTTAAGGTTACGCAAGGAGCATCAAAGGACAAAAAAAGGCACATATCGTAAATATGCTCTTTCCATGAACCTGTTATGTA
Organism: Carya illinoinensis; assembly: GCF_018687715.1. Taxonomy (NCBI): domain Eukaryota; kingdom Viridiplantae; phylum Streptophyta; class Magnoliopsida; order Fagales; family Juglandaceae; genus Carya; species Carya illinoinensis. Next base: position 23,936,178 of record NC_056763.1, read on the forward strand.
TAATCATTAGATTTGCTCTGTAGAAAGCTTTTAATCATAACGCTTATCCTCTATGTTGGCACCATCTTAATACCTAAGTTTAGATAATAATGGTGAATAGAAAAAGTATGTTCATAATGTAATAATAATTTCAATCTTAATTATTTTTGTTGGGATTGTTATTAATAATATAGGCTAATCTTTCCAATATTAGTTTTATGCTACAACAAAATGATCTAAGACAAAAAAAAAAAAAAAATTATTTAATTGATAAAGATGTCACGAATAACATCGGTTATTGCCATAGTTTCACTTTTTAGGTAAATTCTGACTAGGATTAATAAATAATTGATTTTTTTTAAATAAATGCGCGGAACTTGCATAATTCAAAACAATATATATAATATTATTATTTTTTGCAACCATCATTTCATTATTTTTTAATGTGGTTTTAAATGATTGTAAAACTGTTCACCGTTAATTACTTATCATCCAATCATTGGATGCCAAACAAGAAGATGGTGAATGAATGATAAATAAAAAGATGATGGATATATACTTTCTAAACTTTTAGAGCATCTCTACTGTTTTCTTTCTTCAATGCTATATATAATTAAAGCAAAGGTAATGCTCTTTATTGTAAAGGAATCACGGTAGCTTATTCATTTATTCTTTTAACATTATCTTACCAAAATCAATGCTACATAATTGTTGGACAAAGAATAAAAAATAAATAAATTATGATCATCATCTTTATATTATACACTTATTTTAATTTTAATTTATATATATATATATTTTTAATAGGTGTGTGGTGTAGGTATGATGAGTAGAAAAATTCAAATGAAAATAAAGAAAATTAAGAAAAAAATATGGAATTTATTGTTATAGTGTGCATCAACTAAATGTTTGCTCTTTAAATTGTTAAAAAAAGAAGAAGAGAAAATTGCTAAAGATGCTTAGAAAATATAATATAGAGTTTTGCTGTATACAGTCATTTTTGTGTATTCTTTACACATTTCATTGATATGGTTGGCCAAAATATTTATTTTGTATTAAAAAAATAACTTAGTCAATCATATTTGTGAATAGTACAATGAATAAGTAAAAGTAATTATATATTAAAAATTTATATAATGTAATATAAACAAATAAGAGAATGAGGAGAATGAGGAAGAGATGTTGAGGACTATGATAAAATTCAAATAATTGGTTCATATTTATTAAAAAAATTACATAGAGACTAGATAAGGTAAATATATTTCAATATCAAGTTTTTTGATTTAATAATTATGAAAATCAAATCAATTGATTTGATAATTATCTAATCAAATTGAAATAATAATCAAATCAAATTATGAATATTATCTCCAACACGTACCTGCCGATCGAACTATGGTAGATCCAAAAACCACACTAGAAATTATACCCCAAGGTCAGCAACATTCCATTGAAGTATTTGTTGCAGTTGCCATAGACAGCAGCCCTTGGTACCTGCGGAACCAAATAATCCATAATGTTGCACTTTCTATATATATATATATATATATATATATATATATTCCAACATGGAAGCTAAGCCACTGCACAACCATTTAAAGAAACAAAGGCCGGTGACATGATCTTCATAGACATATGGCATCCACTCAACATACCCAAAATCAAGGTGAAAAGTCACGGCAACGCTCCTAGCTAGCAACAGAAGAAACAATAGAAAACGCATTAGAAAAATAATCATACAAGAGATTCCTTACCTGTTGCCACAACTATTTAAAATCCAAAGATCACATAAGATTGGCGAATCCAATATCTAATAGTCTAAGCTTCTGTTTGGATATTAAGAGTATCTCAAATTATCTATGAATAATAATTAAATAATTTATAAATAATAAAGAATAATTTGTGAAGAATAATAAAATAATATGAAAATATTTGAAAAACAATTGTGTTCCCAAACAGAGCTCATGACATCATGAGCACTCTACAAAACTTCAGCAGTTGAAAATTTTAGAAGATATGTAGTGGCGCAATAGACAATACCCAATAATATTTGTTTTGGTAGCATACTTCTAATAAATAGATCTAACGTATTTATCAATTTATAAATTATTTTTATAAAATTTCTTTATAATTATAATACTTTTCAACAATAAATAATTCAAAATCTAGTATTCATTTTATTGTTCACGTTAATTATATAGTTAATAGAAAACAATTTAACCTAGCTATTTCGTGTGCAATCTGCAAAAGCTTTCTTATAATTACTTATATGCGAATTCTGTATAATGATTATTACTAAAAAAAAAAAATTAAAAACTAGACAAATAATTATATATTATAAATACATATATCTATCCTTTTACTTTTGCCTTTTTTTTTTCTAAATAAATTTTATTTTATTTTATTTTTATTAATATTTGATATATTTTCCAATGTAATATTTTCATCAAATGATTAGATGAAAAGATGATAATTAAAAATAAATAAAGTGATGTACTATTCTTTATCCTAATTTTATCATCTTAATCATACTTTTTGATATGCAGTAAAAACTAATAAGATCTTAGATAATAAAAAAATATTTGAAGGGTAGCCTTTTCAAGGATAAATTATCATTTTTCTCACATATATATATATATACAAATAATATATAAAAGTTCTTCAACTTAGAATGTATGCAAAGCACACCTTTAATTTTATTGACATAATTAAAAAAAAAAAAGTTTATTGACATGAGAATATTTCATTTGTAAGAAATTAAAAAAAAAAATTATCAATTTTCACTTATATATATATTATTCTATATATAAAAGCCTCAATCGAAAAAGCAATAGTGCTTTTGGTCCGATTTTTGCTTTCCGTTTCTGTCCCTTAATGTTTCTCTTATTTACTTTTGTGCCCTTGCTTGTTGAATTGTCCTCCCGTTTCTGTACGGCTGTGCATTGCATTTTTATGTCCCTACTCTTTTTTGATTGCATGTGTACATTTTTGCCATTGCTTGGTTGATATTCGCTTTCCTTCTTTGTCCATCTGTTTGCTGCTTTTGTACGTTTTTACCCCTGTTTTGTTTTTATTTTTTTACGTTTCTTCCTTTGTTTGATTTCATCCGTACGTTTTCTATCGATGGTTTTGAATTTGCTTCTTTTACGTTTCGCTTGTTCTGAGAGCATTAATATTAGACTCATCAAATTTATTTTTAAAATTTGATGAAAAGTATAAATTTTTCATAAATTTAAAATCTTCATATCTATAATTTATATTAGATTAGCCATTAAATTTATCAAAATAATAATATATTATTATTTTTTTAATAATAATATTTTTAATTTTTTTCTTCATATTTTGTAATTATACTAACTATATGGACATTAATAGTTTAATTTAGTACTTAAATAATTGATTCTCAAATAATTTAGAATAAAATAAAATAAAACTATTGTCTATTAAAATTAGAATAAAATATTAGTTTGAATGTTGAATAGTAGACCTTCAAATTTAAAGGAAGAGCAACAAATGCTTTAGCTCAAAGTTTCCCAAATACCCTTTTGATGAATCCAATGCAAGTTCATTTTAAGTAAATTCATCAAAATTTAAAGATACATTAATTTTTTTATAAAGTCAATGCTAGTGCTCTGGCAGCGTCTATTCTTTTCTCTCACTCTTTTTTGAGGAATGCTACACATCATCCCACACCACACACTTTATATATTAAAATATTATTTTTTATTATTTTATTATTTTATTTTATTCTTATTAAACTAATTGAATTATTTTATTTATCATCTACACACTATATATTTATTATAAAAAAATAATAATAAAATAAGTGTGATGTGTGAAGTGTGAGGATGACAAAAAGAATTTTTCATTTTATATTTGGTTTGACACTTTTGGTTCTAACACTACGCATTGGTGTGATGTGTTTTTAGGAGAGTATGTTTATTCATACTCTAATTTCAGTACAAACAATTTCAGATTTTCATACCAAGTTGCTATATGGTAATCTACGTCATCCTATTTTTCACTACATTTTATTTACTATTTATAGATATTATTTCTAGGATGTTTTCACACAATTGGAAAAACGTGCCTTGAACGTTTTTACCATAACTAGTATTCATATATTTATGCCCTTCGACATCTTATTCATTCCCAACTGTCTCTACAAGCGGTTACTTACTCCGTGCGAAGCTGAACGGTCAAATCCTAACCCTACGCTTGATTTACTTTGTCAAATCCTAACCCCTCCCTAACCCTAGTCAATATACCTCTGAAGTTATACACCCATGACATATAAGACACCCCACCACCCCCAACGGTCTCGTTCTCTCTGCCATTTTTCTCCCTCAGCGAAGCTCTTCTGTAGTCGAGAACTCTACCGAAACCACATTAAAGATCGCCGTTTCGAATTTGTGAAAGCCTAAAAAGACTCCTCTCGAATCTTTACCTTTCTATCTTTTATATATGTGTGCGTTTTCACATTTGCTAATTTTCTGGTGTTGGTGTCGTCTCTACGGGAATCATCACCGATGGCGGAAGCTGAACGGTGCAGGTTTAGTGTAGGTTATGCTTTGGCCACCAAGAAACAAAGCAGCTTCGTTCGAGACTCCCTCCTTGTTCTTGCTAGGTCTCACGGCATCGATCTCGTCCACATCGATCCCACTCGCCCCCTCGTCGATCAGGGCCCCTTCGACTGCGTGCTCCACAAGCTGTACGGCGATGAATGGAATCGCCAGCTCACAGAGTTCCGTCTCCGTTACCCTAATGCGGTCATCGTCGACTCCCCCCACTCCATCGAGCGCCTCCACAACCGAATCTCCATGCTACAGTTCGTTTCGGAGCTTAGGATCGAGTCCCCGAACGAGACGTTTGGTATCCCCAAGCAAATCGTCATCTACGACAAGGAAACCCTCTTCGATCGGCAAGCCTGGGAGAGCCTTAAGTTCCCAGTAATCGCGAAGCCCTTGGTTGCCGACGGCAGCGCTAAATCGCACAAAATGAACTTGGTGTTCAACCACGACGGTCTCAAAGCGCTCAAGCCCCCGATTGTCCTCCAAGAATTCGTGAACCACGGCGGGGTTATCTTCAAGGTCTACGTCGTCGGCGTGTACGTCAGGTGCGTGAAACGCAAGTCGTTGCCGGACATCTCGGAAGAGAATTTGGGTAATGTCTCTGAAAGCGTCTTGTCGTTTTCGCAGGTATCGAATATCGCTACCAACGAAAAGGTCGACGAAAAATACTACAAGATGATGCATCTTGACGACACCGAAATGCCGCCGCAGAGTTTTCTCGCTGATATCGCCGACGGGTTGCGGCGCGCCATGAAATTGAACCTGTTTAACTTCGACGTCATTCGGGACGCGAGGTTTGGGAATCGCTACCTTATAGTTGATATTAATTACTTTCCCGGATATGCGAAAATGCCGTCTTACGAGACCGTATTGACGGATTTTTTCTTGGATGTGGTTAATAAGAGAAAGGAGGTGGTGTATAGCTGTGACGAAGATATGACAAAGATCGTAAGAAATACTTTTTGCAGTGATGAAGATGAAATTGGCCAGAAAGATCAGGCGGATAGTACGATTAAATTCTGACTTAATGTAAAGAAAATAACCCCGTGAATTGGTTGAAGGGAGTAAGTAGGTGGTAATGGGTTTAGGTAGGAGATGACTTTGGCACAGTAGGGAAATGAATAGGTTTCGATGATGGGTTTTAGATTTTTAGCCTCTTGACAGCAATTGCTTATTGTTTCATGTTGATGATTTATATTCCTTCCGTAGTTTTACTCTGGAGATGGGTACTTTCTCTAATACTCTTGAAGGTTTTAGGGAACTTCAAAGTTGTACAGGCTTCGAGTCTTTCTTTGCTTGAAAACTGATCTTAGCTGGTGACTTTGGCACCTTTAATGAATGAAATTCGTCATTTTGTGCATTGGAGTTCCCTCTCAATTTGCTGGGGTTTCTTGCCCTTTTCTTTCTGTTTCTTTTTCGTTGAATAGTTAAGGTTGTCAGTTTGTCATTTTGGTGCCCTTATTGGCAAGATGTTTCTTTCGTGGGGCTTTGTATTTAAAAGTTGGTGCTTAGATTTCTTTCGTTTTCATATTATTTTTAGAAAGAAACTACTTTGGAAGATGAGGTTTTGGTACTTGATTCATTGAATGGGCACGTCGATTCACATGCCAGTCAAAGCAAAACTACACTGGCACTAGGATAACCGGAGGGTTGTTTCCCGACTTGCTGGGGTTCATTTGTCAACAAACTAAGGCTTCATGGTTCTCTAATTCATGTGGCTTCATGGTCAGCTATTGATGTCTGTGCCGTAAACAACTGGACAGATGGTCACTGTATTGAAAGAGCAGAGTTGATGAAAGGCAATCATTTCTGCTCAGAGGCAGGACAGTTGTGTATATTGTCTCTTTTGGACTGAGCATTGTATTATAATTCCAATCTTATTTTTCTTTCATAATCTGTTAGCTAGGATGAATATTTCCTCCATTTTGTTTTTTTTTTTTTTTTTTTAGTTTTCCTGCCATGCTAGAGGTATTTTGATGGATGACAGTGAGTAACAATACTAGTACCGAAACAAAAAAGATGCAGTTTCGCCCATGGCTTGGATTGGAGATGACAAAGCAACTTGGGGTAGCCACCAGCCAATAATTGAAATACTTTTGTTTATCATTACCGGGTAAGGTCGAATCTTAGTGGGAGAATCTGGAGTTAGTTAGACAGGTTGGCTTGACCAAAAAAGAGGGTATTTCAGGAGGGAAAGATGCAGAAACTGAGCAAAAGATTATGCTTTGGCTTTGGCTTGAAAGGAATTATGGAAACTGATGAAGCATCCGTGGTGGTTGATTTTTATGTTCTACTAAATCTAGAGATCAGCTGTTCCAACCTCGAGAAGCTGATCGGCTATCATTTGGCTCGACCCAAGTCATTGAAGATGAGGGATATTGGCACGACTAGCGTTTCGACAGTCTTCATGTATTTTAATAGATTCTAAAGTGATTCGAGTTTCTGGGAATCGTCAAAGTTCGAGAATCAAAATATGTATCAAAGCTTTCAATATCAATATTTCAACCATTAAAAAATTTGCAACATTTAGTATATTTTAAGCACTCAAATTTTGATTCGTAGCATTCCTTATCAATATCTTATACTTCTATTTTATTTTTTTGGGTTCATTTTTTATGTTATCCTTGTGGCTGCTGTTTTGCTCGTCTTTCGCACCACAGCCTGCGGGGAAGGGGAATAAATAAAGTAAAATGATATAAGAACAACTATACTAAATAAATCCATTTGCCAGTCATGAGACGTAGACCTCCTGAGTTTGGGCCGGCGGCCGTCGACAAGAATAAATACTAATTAAGCACCCATTTAGAGCAAAAAATGCTCTTTATAATTTCTTTCAGTATTAGGAATGATATTATTATTCTCAGTCAAACCCCAAAATTTCATCCAGCCAAACCCAATCCTTGTAGTGGTCATGGAACCGAATTTTCAGGGAAAATGTTCTTTGGAAGTCATTAAAAAGCCGACAGAAGGGAAGAGCCCTCGATGACAGAAGGGGTGATTTGGACAGTGAATTGTGATGAAAGTTAAACGTTAAATAAACTATTATTAGAATATTTTTTTAATATTTTTGTTATTTTAAGATTTAAAAAAATTAAATTATTTATTATATTTTATGTATAAATTTTAAAAAAATTTTAATAATTAAATAAAATGAATTGAAAAACCCATATCCTAAAATAAGAAATCACAGAAAAAGACCCAAAACATTTACCAATTCATTTTAGGATACAAAAATTAAAATACAAATACATGACTGCTTAAAAATCATGATATGGGACCAAGACCCAAATAGCCCATCGAATATTTTTCCCAAATCCTTCGATCCTTTTATTCTCAAAATGTCAACTCCAATTTTGGTTCGCTGATTGCTGAAACATCTATGAGGAAATTCTCTCTCCACCTGTAAAGAAAAATGTAAATTTGCCAGGTCATGATCTTCTTTCCGGGGCCGTGTTCTTGTAAAAAACCAAAGTTCTCCTGGCCTCCCATGCAGACGAAGGTCCCCAAATATAAATCGTGGCAATGATCTCGATATTTATATATCTCAAAAGTCTGATTTGTGTTGTACTAAAAACGAAGATCACTAGCATTGGTATCACCATGTGCACCATAGTTAACAGTAAGCTAGGTGATAGGTGCCTCTCACTCCCTTCCTTTTCTGCTTTCATTTTTTTTTTCCTGGTTTCTAAGAGCATTTTCAATAACTTTTTTATCCTATTTTTCAAAATATATTACCAAAATTTATTTTTTCTATTTTACATACTGACTTTTATAATACACCATATATCAACTTATCTATTTTTTCTCTATATCATTTAAATATTATACTTTTTAATATTTTTTTATACATTTTAAATATTTTATCTCGCTACTAGATATCCTCATATATTTTGATATATGCAATATCTCCTCATATATAATGTTATATAATTATGTCCTATTTCATATTAATCTAAATTTAAAAATTAAACCAAAATATAAATTGATTCAAAAAATAACTTCCTCAACCTTCCTTCCATTCTCTCCCCCAGCCAACATTTTTTCAAAGATCCAGTTCTTCAACGACCCACAAAGTAAAGCCCCATAAATATCCTCACAACAGAAGGTGGGGAGGCATACAAACCAACTGGGGTGAAAAACATGCGGCTAAAAGGGAGAAAATCAGCAACTAATGAGAGAGAAATTAATTTAATATGTTTACAATCTCAAACAGTTTCCTCTATATTTAAAAGAACAGAGCCACTTCTAAGCGGTTTGACTGTTTATTAAAGATAAGCAACCCTCCTATCATCATCAGCCATGTCAGAGATCACACAAAAAAGAGTATAGGTGCAGCCACACACGATTAGAAAGCTAGGTCACACAGTCTCTGCCGTTCAAATCACACAGATCCGTTTCCTTTGAAGGAAAATCACTGCTCGCCACCATCTTAGTTTGACAGATTTTGACCAATTCCTGTCGAAAAATCATTACTCATTGCATGTAAGAAATTTTGTGTCTTTCTCCAGTTAGGTTTAGGTTTCTTGTTCAATTGAAACCATAAATTGTTGAGGAATGCCCAAAGTCATTGACAGTCTTCATGGAGGAATGCCCAGATTTGTGCCCACTCCAGAAGCAGAATGACGACACATTTTCTTTGCAATTTTCTTGTCCTTGATGTTTCTGCTTCACAAATGTTCACCTGACTCTCTCTCTTGATGAATCAAACAAAAAATCTTCCACTTTCTCATACATCAAACTCTTTTGGCTTTTCATTATATTGAAAATGCAAAGCCGCTCTTCAACACTGTATCCCCTACAATTAAGCCAAGCATCCATTATTTGACAAATGTTACTAACAATATTGTGAAGAAATTCAAACCTTCCCGGTAAATAAAGAGCTACCCTTGGCACACACAAACCTCCCTTCAAGGTGTCAAACAATTTCTTAATTGGGCTCCCAAAGTGCAAATTGCAACTCATAAAAATCTCTTTGAGAGTAATCATATACGTCTCTTGGTCCAGAAAGAAACTTGGTAATACTTAGCCTCTCCTCATCAGTCAAGAACTCATTCCACATATCCACTGACAATATATCCTCCAGACCAAGAAGATCACATAGCTCTAATGGAATACTACAAGTCTAACTCCCAACTTGGCAAAGCTTTGCCTCGATTTCTCCCAATTCCAACAAATCACAGTCGCGAGAGGGGTCCCTGGCGATGAGTCAGGGGTGTAGCAGAACTCTATCGAAAGGGAACATGAAAATTCAAATGCTAGACATGGATGTTCAAATAATCGGGTGAAGTGTGGTCACACCATCACTAACTTGAAAAGCGTACGTGGTAGAACATTATTGGCAGGCTGTTTTTAGTGGGTTATAAGCCTAACCGGTTAGAATGTTTTCTCTTATAAGAATTACTGTAGCAAAATGTAAAGTAAAGATGAAATAAAAGATCCATTGGAGGTAAAAGCACTCCCAATCGCTATTGTAAAATAGATGTTTCTTTAAAATATAAAGGAATGTGCTCAAAAGATGCATCTATTGGATTATGTATTTTATTTCTAATATACAGTGTGCTGGAGTACCTCTTCCATGTTTATAGAATACTGTTCACATTTGTATAAATTTTCAATTCATTTCTCTTTCTACTTTTTAGTCTTTATTAATTTCTTTCTTTGTTTTCTAATTTTTACTTTATTTGAAATGAATAAAATATATCAAAAAGTATAATATTTAAATGATATGAAAAAAATAAATAAATAAGATGAAGTGTGGTATATTATAAAAGTCAATATGTAAAATAAATGAAAATTTTATTAGGAGTACTCTAAGTTTTGTACTAATTTCTTTATATTTTAAAGGTAAATGTATTGTACAGCACCCATTGAGAGTGCTCTAAAAGAAGTACGGAGCCTAGCTAGCTAGATTCATCGTTTTCTATCGGTTATCATCACCCCTGGCCCGTGCCCTTTTAGTGTTCTACCTTCGTCGTGCTCCGCCACACCTATGCCACCTATTCCTCTTTCACATTTGTGTAGCACACGAGCAGTACTCGTGGCAAAGGTCTCTTGATCATATTTCTATTACTAAAAATTGCCGCAAAAACTACCTGCACGGTGATTTTTTTTTTTAAGTCAATATATATAATATTTTTGTCAGAAAAGATAAATATATATATAGAGAAATGATATTTGCAGTCGTGGTTGTGCAAGCGGCGTGCAGTCACTTTGAAAAAAATGAATTAATATGAGACCCATATGAAAAAAAATTATTTTTATAACTTTTTTTTATTCATTCCGTACAACTGTTTACATTCCGCTTACATGTGCCGACTGCATCTAGCAGTTCCGATATATATATATATTGGATGCTTTGCATTGTCTTTTGGTAATCGTGGGGTGATTGTAGCCAAGGCTCTTCACACTTTTTTTTGTTTGTACCAGCTTGGATATACTTCCAATTAAGGAAATTATCTTCCTTAGAGAAAAAAATAAAAAGGAAAGAACATTCTGAATTTTGGTTCACGGTTTTTTTTTTTATATCCTTGGGTGTCCGGGCTAGCTTACGCGCACCTCGACTAATCCCACGGGTCCCGAAGTTAACGGCCAGGTAAACCTCCAGTGGCCCTGAGGGGACTCGAATTAGTGACCATTAGGGAGCAAATCCAAAGCCTGACCAATTGAGCTACCCCTCAGGGTTGGTTGGTTCACGGTTTTTCTGAGTTATATGATTCATCTGGCCGGATCGAGAGATCGAGCTAGCTTTAATTACCGTCGTTCTGGGTTGTAAGCATTAATTCTGATCACTCTTAATTCTTATAATTGCTACTCCAGAAGGACATTTAAACCGCATATTCCCTACAAAAATGCAACGAGAATGAAGTATAACACATCATAACTTGAATCGGGAGTCAATAAAATTAAAGTGGGAAGGACTATATATATTTAGAGTTTTGCTACATACAAACATAGTCGCGCACTAATTTGTGTACCAATATTAATTTATTCATACTTAAAATTTAAATTAACACTGTTTTCAATAAAATCTACTTTTTGACCAATCACATCACATTGGTGCACAGATTAGTGCACAATTGTGCTTGCAACTATATTTTTCCATATATTTAATTTCATCAGCTATCCATAGGGAAAATGAAAGAAGATCAAAGGATTCAAATTATGCAATACGAAATGAACACTTTGCAAAGAAGATGTTTACTTGAGTTTGATGTGTATATATATATATATATATATATATATATATATATGTTGAGTAATGTGGAGTCTGGTTCACACCGCTCGAGCGGAGTCATTGGCCGCTCGAGCGAAGTCAGGCAGAGTCGAACGCTCGATGTTGGCTCGACAGTGAGCTCGAGCAGGAGGAGTTCGCTCGAGCGGAGGCATTGGCCGCTCGAGCGAAATCAGGCAGAGTCGAACGCTCGACGTCAGCTCGACAGTGGGCTCGAGCGGGATGCGGAAGGGAAGTTCGCTCGACGCGCGCTCGACACGCCGCTCGAGCGAACATGCGTTTTAGGGATTCCGCCGTTTGAACTATATATATGATTTTTGCCTCTTTTGTCTGAAACAGAGCAGCTACGAAAACACTGTAGATGAACAGTGTTGTGACCCATCTTGTAGTGTGATTCCTCAATAATAAAAATCCTCTGCAGCTCCCGTGGACGTAGGCAATTTGCCGAACCACGTACATCTTGTGTCGTGTGTGATTGCGTGTGTGATCGTTTTCTCATTCGGTGTTATTTTTTCAATTCATTGTCATCGTTTTTCACAACAATTGGTACTCTCCACAGTGATAGTCAGAGTGCCATATTCCTTGCCAAGAATCCAGCATTCCATTCCAGGACCAAACACATTCAGATCAGGTATCACTTCATACGGTCATTGTTAGATGACGGACAGTTGTTACTTGAAAAGATATGTGGAAGCAAGAACCCTGCTGATATGTTGACAAAGGGTGTTACGCTTGAGAAACTGAAGTTGTGCGCAACTTCAGTTGGTCTTCTAGAATGAAGACAGGAGCAGTGAGTTGCAGAGGTGGAGGATATCATGTTTGAGGAAGACGGTGATACAGCGAGTGTACCAGTCTCCAAGTGGGAGAATTGTTGAGTAATGTGGAGTCTGGTTCACACCGCTCGAGCGGAGTCATTGGCCGCTCGAGCGAAGTCAGGCAGAGTCGAACGCTCGATGTTGGCTCGACAGTGAGCTCGAGCAGGAGGAGTTCGCTCGAGCGGAGGCATTGGCCGCTCGAGCGAAATCAGGCAGAGTCGAACGCTCGACGTCAGCTCGACAGTGGGCTCGAGCGGGATGCGGAAGGGAAGTTCGCTCGACGCGCGCTCGACACGCCGCTCGAGCGAACATGCGTTTTAGGGATTCCGCCGTTTGAACTATATATATGATTTTTGCCTCTTTTGTCTGTAACAGAGCAGCTACGAAAACACTGTGGATGAACAGTGTTGTGACCCATCTTGTAGTGTGATTCCTCAATAATAAAAATCCTCTGCAGCTCCCGTGGACGTAGGCAATTTGTCGAACCACGTACATCTTGTGTCGTGTGTGATTGCGTGTGTGATCGTTTTCTCATTCGGTGTTATTTTTTCAATTCATTGTCATCGTTTTTCACAACAATTGGTATCAAGAGCCAAGGTTCGGGTCTGAGGAGAAACGATGGCTGGAGATGAATTGAAGGTATCGGGGATCGAGAAGTTTGATGGCACGGATTTTGGATACTGGAGGATGCAGATAGAGGACTACCTCTATGGGAAGAAACTCCATCTTCCACTATTGGGGCAGCAACCGGAAAAGATGGATGATGCTAGTTGGAATCTGTTGGATCGACAGGTTCTGGGGGTTATTCGATTGACCCTGTCGAGATCCGTTGCACACAACGTCATCAAGGAGAAGACGACGGCGGATCTCATGGCGGCTTTGTCAGGTATGTATGAAAAGCCGTCAGCGAATAACAAGGTACATCTGATGAAAAAGTTATTCAATTTGAAAATGGCAGATAGTACGTCTGTTGCATAACATCTGAATGATTTTAATACTATCACAAATCAATTGTCGTCTGTTGAAATTGAATTTGATGATGAGATACGTGCACTGATACTATTGGCTTCATTGCCAAATAGTTGGGAAGCCATGAGAATGGCTGTTAGTAATTCTGCTGGTAAAAATAAACTGAAGTATGATGATATTCGTGATTTGATTTTGGCTGAGGAGGTGCGCAGGAAAGATTCAGGCGAGACCTCGGGTATGAGTTCAGCCCTGAATGTTGAATCTCGAGGGAGATCACATGACAGGAATTCAAACAGAGGAAGATCAAAATCAAAGTATAGGGGCAAGAGCAAGTCGAGGCCTGGTCAGCAGGCAACTTGCTGGAATTGTGGCAAAGCTGGTCACATAAAGAAAAACTGCAAAAACCCCAAGAAGACGGAGAATGATAGTGCTAATGTGGTAACTGAAGAAGTACAGGATGCACTATTGCTTGCAGTTCATAGTCCAGTTGATGACTGGATACTGGATTCAGGGGCTTCCTTCCATACATCTTCCCACCGGAAACTAATGAGGAATTATGTTGCAGGTGATTTTGGGAAGGTATATTTGGCTGATGGTGAGGCTTTGAACGTAGTGGGGATGGGAGACATTGACATTGCACTCCCTGGCAAGAACAAATGGACCTTGCAAAAGGTCAGGCACATTCCTGAGTTGAAGAAGAACCTCATTTCTGTTGGGCAGCTTGATGAGTGTGGTCATTCAGTGGTGTTCTCAGATAGCACCTGGAAGGTCACAAAAGGGGCATTGGTACTAGCTCGGGGTAAGAAAACTGGTACACTTTATATGACTACTGGTTTAATTGACACTATTGCTACTACCGTTGCAGAGAGCACAGCAGATTTGTGGCATTGTAGGCTTGGCCATATGAGTCAGAAGGGCATGACGGAACTTCTGTCTAGAGGCAAGCTACCAGAACTGAAGACAGTTGATCTCGGTATGTGTGAGAGTTGTGTTATGGGGAAGCAAAAGAAGGTCAGCTTCTTGAAAAGTGGCAGGACGCCAAAGACAGGAAGACTTGATCTTGTGCACACAGATGTGTGGGGTCCTTCTCCAGTTGCATCTCTTGGAGGTTCTCGCTACTATGTTACGTTCATTGATGACCATAGTAGAAAGGTATGGATTTATTTTTTGAAACATAAATCTGAAGTATTTAATGTTTTCAAAATTTGGAAAGCCATGGTTGAGACAGAGACAGGCTTGAAACTGAAGTGTTTGAGGTCTGACAATGGTGGTGAGTATGTTGATGGCGGGTTCAAGGAGTACTGTGCAGCTCAGGGTATCAGAATGGAGAAGACCATTCCTGGGACACCACAGCAAAATGGAGTTGCTGAGCGTATGAACAGGACCATTAATGAGCGTGCTAGAAGCATGAGGTTGCACGCTGGACTACCACCCACTTTCTCGGCAGATGCAGCCAGCACTGCCGTTTATTTGATAAATAGAGGGCCATCAGTTCCACTGGATTGTGGATTGCCTGAGGAGGTTTGGAGCGGGAAAGAGGTTAAGTTTTCTCACCTTAAAACCTTTGGTTGTCTTTCTTATGTGCTTGTTGATTCTGATGCTCGCAGTAAGCTTGAGGCTAAGTCAAAGAAATGTTATTTCATTGGCTATGGAGACGAGGCATTTGGCTATCGTTTCTGGGATGATCAGGGTCGGAAAATCATAAGAAGCAGGAATGTGATTTTCAATGAGAAAATGATGTACAAGGATAAGTCGAGTACAGTTCCTGCAGTAGCTCCTCAGGAGTCCGAGTTTGTAGGATTGGATGACCTACCAGAGGTCACAGTGCAGTGTAGAGATGAGAGTGACGGGGAGAGTGGGTCCAGTACACCCATTCCTATTATTCCGCAGGCAGTTTCAGAACCGTCTACTCCTACAGTTGCAATTCGCAGGTCAGTTAGGACTATACGTCCCCCACAGCGTTTCTCACCTACTTTGAATTACATTCTGTTGACAGATGGTGGAGAACCGCAGAGTTATGAAGAAACCTTGCAAGATGAGAATTCTAGCAAGTGGGAGCTGGCCATGAAAGACGAGATGGATTCCTTGCTAGGGAATCAGACATGGGAGTTGACAGAACTTCCATCAGGGAAGAAGGCATTACACAACAAGTGGGTGTACCGGGTGAAAACTGAGCATGATGGCAGTAAGAGGTACAAGGCTAGACTTGTTGTAAAAGGCTTTCAGCAAAAGCAGGGTATTGACTACTCTGAGATCTTTTCTCCTGTGGTAAAGATCACAACTATCAGGATGGTACTGGCTATGGTTGCCACTGAAGATCTATTTCTTGAGCAGTTAGATGTGAAGACAGCCTTTCTTCATGGAGACCTTGAAGAAGACATCTACATGCACCAGCCTGAGGGGTTTGTGGTACAGGGAAAGGAAGGTTCAGTTTGCAGGCTGAAGAAGAGCTTGTATGGCCTGAAGCAAGCTCCTAGACAGTGGTACAAGAAATTTGACAACTTTATGCACAGTGCAGGGTACATTAGATGTCAGGCAGATCACTGTTGTTATGTCAGGCATTTTGACAATTCTTATATTATTTTGCTATTGTATGTGGATGACATGCTTATTGCAGGGGCTAGTATTGATGAGATCAATAATCTGAAGAAGCAGATGTCAGAGCACTTTGCAATGAAGGATTTGGGAGCTGCAAAGCAAATCCTTGGCATGAGAATTGTCAGAGACAGAGTCAGAGGTACGTTGAGACTCTCACAGGCTGAGTATGTGAAAAAGGTACTCAGCAGGTTCAATATGGACAAGGCCAAACCAGTTGGCACACCCTTGGGAAGTCACTTCAGACTCAGCAAGAATCAGTCACCAGAGTCAGAGGAGGAACGAGATTACATGAGTAAGGTTCCTTATGCCTCAGCCATTGGTTCACTTATGTATGCTATGGTTTGTACAAGACCGGATATTGCCCATGCAGTGGGAGTTGTGAGTAGATACATGAGTAACCCAGGAAAGCAACATTGGGAAGCAGTGAAGTGGATTTTGAGGTACCTAAAGGGTTCCTCAGAAACCTGTTTATGTTTCTCTGGAGAGAGCTTGGAGGTGCAGGGCTATGTTGACGCTGATTTAGCTGGAGATATTGACAGTAGAAAGAGTACCACGGGCTTTGTTTATACACTTGGTGGTACTGCAGTGTCATGAGGTTCTAATTTACAGAAAACAGTTTCTTTGTCTACAACAGAAGCTGAGTATATTGCAGTGTCAGAGGCTGCAAAGGAGATGGTATGGCTACAAGGCTTCTTGGAAGAATTGGGTAAGAAGAATCAGAAAGGCACTCTCTACAGTGATAGTCAGAGTGCCATATTCCTTGCCAAGAATCCAGCATTCCATTCCAGGACCAAACACATTCAGATCAGGTATCACTTCATACGGTCATTGTTAGATGACGGACAGTTGTTACTTGAAAAGATATGTGGAAGCAAGAACCCTGCTGATATGTTGACAAAGGGTGTTACGCTTGAGAAACTGAAGTTGTGCGCAACTTCAGTTGGTCTTCTAGAATGAAGACAGGAGCAGTGAGTTGCAGAGGTGGAGGATATCATGTTTGAGGAAGACGGTGATACAGCGAGTGTACCAGTCTCCAAGTGGGAGAATTGTTGAGTAATGTGGAGTCTGGTTCACACCGCTCGAGCGGAGTCATTGGCCGCTCGAGCGAAGTCAGGCAGAGTCGAACGCTCGATGTTGGCTCGACAGTGAGCTCGAGCAGGAGGAGTTCGCTCGAGCGGAGGCATTGGCCGCTCGAGCGAAATCAGGCAGAGTCGAACGCTCGACGTCAGCTCGACAGTGGGCTCGAGCGGGATGCGGAAGGGAAGTTCGCTCGACGCGCGCTCGACACGCCGCTCGAGCGAACATGCGTTTTAGGGATTCCGCCGTTTGAACTATATATATGATTTTTGCCTCTTTTGTCTGTAACAGAGCAGCTACGAAAACACTGTGGATGAACAGTGTTGTGACCCATCTTGTAGTGTGATTCCTCAATAATAAAAATCCTCTGCAGCTCCCGTGGACGTAGGCAATTTGCCGAACCACGTACATCTTGTGTCGTGTGTGATTGCGTGTGTGATCGTTTTCTCATTCGGTGTTATTTTTTCAATTCATTGTCATCGTTTTTCACAACAATATATATGTATAGAGGTAGCTTAATATCATTAGTTACCTCCTCAGACGTTTAACAAATGAACGAACGACAAATAATATAAATTACAACTATATAATCATGAATGAACTAATCGTGTATTTCCTGTGTGAAATTCATAGCAAGCTAGCTAGCTAGGTTGTTGATACGTCGGGGAAAATAGGTGCTCTTCCAGGAAATTGCTGGCGATGGTGATGATGAGGATGTTAATCTGCAAAGGAGAATGAGAACATTAGTTAGATATTCGTCTGCAAAGAAGTATAATTTTGGAGAAGATATATCCGGCCACTAACCAAACATATCGTTTTAATATTTTGGAGAAGATATATCCACTAACCAAACATATCGTTTTAATATTTTGAAGAAGATATATCCAATCTATATCTGCATATCATAAAAAGAGCAATTTTTCTCTTTAAAAAAAGTTTCCAGAAAATAAACAAATATATAAATAAAGGAATCAAAACAAAGTGATTGAGGGTAAAACCTACTCCAATATATCTTTCCAATAGGAGTCGTTTGTTTCATCATCGATGAGTTTGTCCCAAGCCTCAAAGATGGTGTAGGTACTAGCAGAATCGGTGGACATAAACTGATCTGGGTCAATCTTGCTTTCCATTTGGTTAATATTGTAAGTACCATGAGGAGAGTCAGAAAACGATGCAGGCACCGGATTCATGATCTCTATTTCATTCTCACATGATGAAGTACTGCTCAAGCTGCTGTTTTTTACACCGAGAATTTCTGGGTTAAATCCATCTTCAAGTCCTGCCCATGAATTGTCAAAATCGTGAAAGTTGCTGGGTGCCTCAGGGTTCATCAGTCCAGGGTTCAAATTTTCCAGACCTGTTAGGAAGGGCTCCTTATTGTTGAGTTGTGTGTTTGTCCCATTGAGAAGTCCTTCAAAAGGGTTAAGATTTCTGTTTCCGATGAACAAATCATGATTGCTCTCCATATTCAGAAGTGGGCTAGTATTCATAAGCTGCAACATGTTTTGCAGTAATTGGATTTTGGCCAGGTGAGAGGCATCAACCTGCAAATTAAGAGCACTACCCCAAGGACTGATTAAATTCCCAAAGTTTGCAGCACCGAGCAGCTGAGAAAGATTCACAAGGTGATTGAGATCAGTTCTTGGCTTGTGGGTGGTTGGGTCAATACCCATTGAAAGGAGCTTCTTCCTTAAATGAGTGTTCCAGTAGTTCTTGATCTCATTGTCAGTCCTCCCTGGAAGTTTGGTTGCAATCCTAGACCACCTGCAACAATTAACAATATTTAAGTTGCAGAAGTCAGTACCAATACAAATCAAACTGTTACATGCAAAATACTAGATCAAGTTTCAATTCATTAACAAGCATGCATGCATGCCAAAGGAAATTATATATACTTGTTTCCAATGACAGAATGAAGGTTAATGATCTTCCGCTCTTCATCTTCAGAGAACTTCCCTCTCTTAATATCAGGCCTCAGGTAATTTGTCCACCTTAATCTGCAACTCTTTCCGCACCTATTTAAGCCGGCAAGCTTGGGGAGCGTTCTCCAACTATCATGGCCATGGCTGCTGATGTAATCAATCAGCTTCTGATCTTCCTCGGGCGTCCATGGTCCCTTCTTCAAACCATTCTCATCATGACCACATGGGGATCGACCCATAGTGCCAAGACACAACAATAATGTGTGGAAAAATAGATTAGATTGAGATGGATTTAATTAAAGGCAAAAAGCTTTAGTTCTGGAAATATACGGATGAAACATTTTGGTTTTATAGGGTGCGTGGGAGATATGGTTCAAATGGTGATGTCATTGATGCCATTCTTTCTTAGCTATTCCAAAAAACACGGCAATGAGGGAAGGAAACAACCTAGCGACCATTTTGGCATTTTTCAGCAAAGGAAAAAGAAGGTTCATTAACAAATGAATTGCACCAAACCAGGATTAGGTAGTGCAAGTGTCGTTTGATTAGATTGTATGCATGGTCTACGTTTCTTAAAGCATATCTGTTTTAAAAGCCACCGATTGCATTTCCATTTAGTTTCATCACCAATGATGCTATACTCGAACAAAAAGCGGATTAACATGATGTGATGGAATGTGCAACAGAAGGAAACATGTTTGACATTCTTTGTTGTTTGCCAAAGGTTGGAGACTATAATATATATATTCATTTCTCCAAATCTTAGATGATAGTGTTAATTATTTAGATAATTTGGCATAATTTTCTCAGATATTTCCATCTTTATCGGAATTATTGAGAAATTTAATGGGATGTTAAAAGGGTTCACAGGAATGGATTGCCAAAACAGGCAAATGTTACGTACACCATGCATCCATTCATGTCTTTCATGTTATATATATGTAGAAGTCAGGCTCTGTAAATTGTAAAGATTATGTCGAAATTACTACGTGGTACCTGTCATACAATCGATTCGGTCTAGGTACTCCAAAGGAAGGATGAAACAGCATAGAAAATTATGCAATTGCAAACTGTCTGCGTGGGAGTACCTACAACAGATGTGAAGTATGGTTTCCTAGTCTCCTAGATA
Source organism: Carya illinoinensis (assembly GCF_018687715.1). Taxonomy (NCBI): domain Eukaryota; kingdom Viridiplantae; phylum Streptophyta; class Magnoliopsida; order Fagales; family Juglandaceae; genus Carya; species Carya illinoinensis. The sequence continues at coordinate 23,956,469 of NC_056763.1, forward strand.
ATTTCATGACTGTCATGTTCACTACACATGCCACTACATGATCAGTTTTCTGTCATGAAATATTTCTTAGAATTGTTTAAAGTGATTTACAAACAATGATCGCTAGCTGTTTGTCATCAAAATATTCTAGCTAAATCAGTAGGAGGCAGCTTGCCAAGATTATCCGATTGCAAGGATCGATATATATTTTGAAGCATCAGACGTTGCATGCAGACACATACACATGACTACTGATCATCATGTATAACCACGCAAGAAGACTACTTTTTTTATGCATTAATACATATATTAGTTTTTGGTTGATATTTATACCTCTATTTACAAGTACGTAGTATATATCCTTAATTCCAATAAGAATAATATATAAATATATATATATGCACGCATGTAAGTCTTCAATTCAATCTGCATCATGTATTTATACTTTTTTGTTCTGTCGATCGTTATCATATAATATTCTTGGAGATATACTGGTCTTGCATGCATGTGAGGGTGATATGCATGTGAATATTCCATCATCCAACATCGATCATTGTAAGCTAATTAATATAAGCTCTAGCTAATTAAATATGTAATTTATTTATATATATTGATCAGATACATTTATTTATATATATTGGTAATCATTTTTGTCATTTTCTGATCTTGACATTATTTGAAATGGTAGATATACTTGTCCTCCTTATATCATTCTCAACAAAAATATAGTAATCAACCAGAAGATCGGTTTCTAACTGCTCTCTTATCACGTTCCCATAACCTTTTTGAAAAGTACCCTAGCTAGCTTTTACCAAATCTATTTTTATCTTTTGCATGCCAAATCGGCCGGATCGATGCTAGGTCGGTCTTTCCAATAGCTAGCTAGGCTTAATTTGAGTTCTATATATATATATATGATCAAGTTCAAAGATTAACGTAAACATGCAAAACAGTAAAACATGTGATACAAATCAATGCAATGCCGGATATCATGAATGTACATGAGAATAAGTTTAAAAGGCATGCTTGCATTAGCTAGGTTGTCAAGCTACCAAGAAAGATCTACAGTACATGTGATTAATTGATGGTAAGTGCTCATGACTGCACCCTCATGATCATTATTAATTAATATATATAAGAATAAAAAATATTTGGAACTTGGATCTTTTAATTTTACTATATATATATATATATAATAAGCTTTGAAACAGCGATTTATATGTTTTTTTTTTTTTTTTGACAAAAGCCCCCTGCCAAATAAATCAGGAATATTGGAACTTACTTTAGTATATACAGAGATTGAGTTTCAGTTGTTGAAAAAGTTTCCATATGATGTTGGACAAAACAGAGATTATTCTGCAGGTTAATTTTAACAGATAATTTATCAATTCAAAATTATCAAAATCCAAGAATGTCCGAATCAACCCACAAGTTGGGCTGTAATAGCTGAAAATCGACAATATCAAAATTTTATCAAAAATAGAAAAATTTCAATAATCACACTAAAAGGCCAAAATAGGTAATTAAAGAAGTAATTTATCAAAAATCTGACCCAAATCGAGTTCAGAATCACTTCGTAAATGATAAATGAAATATTACCATAAAAAGAAAAAAAAAACAAAAATGAGGATTCAGGAAGAAAAAATAAGGAATTTTGGCCTCGAAAAAGATACACACCACGCATATCTGGATGATCCCAAAGTGTGCGCTAAAAATAGTTTTTTAAATTGGAGTCATATGCGCGATTCTAATACCCGTAGTCAAAGTTATAGACAAAATATCGAAACGTGCCTAAAACCACCCCAATCAAGAAAAGATCATAATTTCTTGCAATCCTTACATTGATATGCCACTTCAAGGTATTTCAACGCTATTAACATGCAATCTGATAACTCAGCATTATCTGACTCAGATCATTCTGCATCACAATATCTACATACATTCCAAATTGTGCGAATTGGCGTCGGGTATATATCTCTTATACTACAGGTTAACTGGTCAATTTATGCTGCTCTCTAGCTACTTCTAACAAAACCAACAATTTACCAAACGATAATTAGAATCAATATCGAAAGTACAAATAATGAACTTCAAAATCAAGTTGTCTACTCGAAAAAACATGAGCAAACCTGCTAATTATAATTAATTGTCTCGGCACTGAAACTAAAACATATATAGTGATCATAGGCATTTAGTTATCTGTTTTTTTTTCTTCTTCTTCTTCTTTTTCCTTTTAATTATGGAAAATCATTTGCAAGTTGGAAGTACATGATGATCTCATGATGGCCATCGAGCTTTATGAGAAATATTATTTTTTATCTTCAATTTTGTCATTCCCAAAGTATTTGAAGTAATGAAAATGAAAATAATAACTCAGGCAAACTTTGACAATTCCTAAAATCTTTTGACATTTCCGAGGATCTAATTAAGTTGGCTTTGACCTCCTTGTACGTAGTTAGCTCTAGGTTTTTCATCCACTCGGCACTCTTCAAAGAGACTGACATCATTCCCCAGCAAACGTCAAAAGGGCCACACGAAGACAATAACTTATGGACAGAGGGGTTTTCAACTTTCTTACCTCATTGGCTTCATTGACAAGCCTAATACACAAACACTTTGCATAAACAAATATTAATACATAAAAAGCATGGTTTAATTGTGAAGACCCAAGGAATTATTACCCATTGACTATAATATCCATGAAGTTTCTGATGAATTAATTGGCTTTGCTTATCAAACTTGGTTTCCTGGCATGATCATGTTCTTCGACTGCTATGACCATATATAGATCTTTTTGACATTTTTTATAATGTTTGTTTTCGATGATAACAAGAAAGTAGGAGAAAGAAACAACTCATTCTTATCCCTTTGACATCCGAGAAAGTTCCCAAAAGTAAGTTATATTGTTCTAAATAATTAAAGAGGAAGTGTTTGGTATGGCCTACTGCTTGAATTTACAACAGCTAGCTCTTCTATCTAATTGTTTCTAACGGTATGAGCTAGAAAAATTATCATGTTACTTGGGAAAGTTAGCAAAAGACAGCATCCTTTTTCCTGCGGTATATAGGTTTTGACAGCTGTTTAATTATAGTAATTCCTTCAATTATATTTATATATCTGAAACATGAACTTTTGATCTACTGATATAATACTAAGTGAATCAGATCTTGCTACTATTTTCCAACCAAACTGCATGTCTCGTGCAAGCTTCTAAAGCTGTTTGGTTGCCATGAAACTCATTGGCAAGAAAAAATACGCTCCAGCTGTAAAATCTTTCTTAGACATGTATTTTCCTCGTTTAGAAACGAGCCAAAGAAAAGAGGAGAGTCGGTTATAAAAAGTTGTCAATAATATATATAAACAAAGCTGATGGGAAGAATGAGATTTAATCATTTATATTTGTCTTAACACTTCCCCTTACATGTGGGCAGATTCCATTTTAAGAAGTGAGCCCAACGAATGAAATATTTAATTAGTGGGGTGAAATATTGTTGAGTTAGGATTCAAATTTATGACCTCTACTCTAATATTATATAAAATCACCATTTGTCTTAAAAGTTCAAACTGATGGAAAGGTAGATTTAATCATTTATATTTATTTTAACAAAGATCGTGATTGAGGTTTTGTTTTGTACTGAGTAGTCCAATTCAGCATTGTATGCTATTTCCCATTCTGATCACTATTCCTGTCAATTGAACAAAACCGTACCTGCAGCTTGAACTGATCCCGGTTTTAGAACTTTTAAGCAGTCCATTTGGTAAAATCCCATCATGAAAATCGTAAGTACTTGTTCAGAAGCCTTTACCTGTCAATTTTCTCAATAAACATAAAGTATAATGTAAGATGTAACATTTCTTGTACATGTTAGTGTCAAATTCTCCTGTCTAGTGCTTCACTCTGAGGAAATCTAAACAAAGGTATACAGATAAATTGAGGAGCAATCACTGAGGGGGCAAATGACACTATACTTTTACATCATGGGTCCAACCTGTACTGTCATTTTTTTCATATAGCAATAATCAATCAGACCTTATATGTTTATTTTTTAAAAGAGAAAGAAAAAAGAAAAAAAGAAAGACCATGAGTGCAGTAGCGATCGAAGCAAGAACCCTGCGTCAATCATTAGGGATATTGGTTTCAGTTTTGTTATCATTGCTGTTGCTGTTGCTGAATGTTGATCAACTTATAGTATGCTCCATTCTTGTTCTCTATAAGTGATGAATGAGTCCCTTGTTCTATGATCTTCCCATCATTTAAAACTGATATTTGGTCTGCATTTTTTATTGTTGACAGCCTATGTGCTACCACAACTGTTGTCCTGTTCTTCATCAATCTGTCTAGAGCTTGTTGCACCACACGCTCTGACTCCACATCTAAAGCACTAGTGGCTTCATCTAATAACAAAATTTCTGGGTTCTTGAGAATGGCTCGGGCAATGGCTACCCTTTGTCTCTGACCACCAGACAGCTGCACTCCGCGTTCACCCACTTTAGTAGAGTAGCCTTCAGGAAGCGAACTGACAAAGGTATGAGCATTAGCAAGCTTTGTTGCTTCAATTACTTCCGCTTCAGAGGCTCCTTCTTTTCCATAAAGAATGTTCTCATATATTGATGTGGCGAAAAGGGCTGGTTCTTGTTGGACTAGACCAATGTGTCTCCTAAGTGATTTGATCTTGAGCTTCTTGATGTCTTTCCCTGTGAGAATTTGATGAATGCCTGTTAGACCAACCTAGCAAAAATATGTAAATAGCAAATCCCCAGAGAAGGTACCATAGGGAATCTATGCACAAGGAAAATAAAACATGACATTTACGTCTCAATCAAAAGCCAAATAATACACCTACAAAATTGGAAGAAAGTAAACCATGATACTGTGAAAAACCTGTTTTAAAATATTCGTATGTTGAATTCTGTTTTAGATTTTGTTTTGACATTCAGTTTAGAAAGAACCTCTCATGGAGAGGTTTGTTAAAGAGAATTATATTTTGGCAAAACATGCAGCATTTTCCTCGATGCACAAACTTTCAGTTTTCTGCCTATATATATATATATATATATTGCTAGATATTCCTAGAAACTTACCATCTATCATAACTCTCCCAGCCGTTGGATCATAAAATCGCAGTATAAGAGAGATGACAGAGCTTTTACCAGAACCACTTTGCCCCACTAGTGCCATACTCTTCCCCGAACGAACTCTTAGATTAAAGTCCTTAAAAATGAGAACTTCTGGTCTTGATGGGTAACTGAATTGGACGCCCCTAAACTCAATTGTTCCCTCCACTGTCATCAGCTCTTCTCCAACATCCCCCAGTACCTCTGTCTTTCTGTCCATCACTTCAAAGACTGATGCCACCATTTGGTTTCCCTTCAAGAGATCTGGGGCCATAGCCAATGTCTCGCCCATAGCTAATGCCGTTACTATCAGAACGAAGAATGCTTTCATGACAGATTTGAAGCTAGCAAGCCCCTTCCCCATCAAAACAGAGCCATACCTAAACAAAGTCAAACAAGACTAAGCACTGAATCCAATTTAAGGTCTGCAACCAAGCCATACAGAGCAAGGCAATAAAAAGAATTTGTATTTATTCTACTACTACCCTATATGGCCATTTAACAACAAGCTTGCATTTCTTCTTTCTTGGTGTATTTTTAGGCATTCCGAGCAGTTAATATCATTCAAGGTCTTGTTGGACACCTTAAAATTAAATAGCTCACATACATATAAAATAATGTCGGAAACTTAGCAAGGTTCTTTTTTCCAACCTACATATTTTGTAGCAAAGGTGGAAAAGAATGAAGCTAAAGTCACATACCATAAGGCCAGGCCATAGGATGAGAAGATGAAGAACTGGCATATCCCATAGAATATGCCAGAAATCTGGCCACGAACAAATGAACGCCTAGAAGGCTCAATGAGTTCACGAGCATATAGGTCAAGGATCTTATCCTCAGCACAAAATGCAGCAACAGTTCGGACGTTACTCACAGCCTCTGCAGCCAGCATGTTAGCTTTAAGATAGGCTTTGCTCAAGTTGCCACCATAGCCTTTCATGAAAATTTTCTGGAACAACAGGTAAAATGTTTCTAAGAATGCTTTACATATACTAAACATTGATTGAAATGAAAAAAGAACAAATAGGAAACCTCGCTGATGTGACCACAAATGATCAATGGGTATGTGGCAATGACAACAAGTGTGATCCTCCAGTTCAAGATGAAGGAAATGATAAATGAGGCAACAACCAATCCTACATTCTGTAAAAGAATTGAACTTCGATCAACAACTATAGTTCGTAACAGAGTAGCATCACTTTCTAGACGCGATGAAAGCATAGAACTTGTGTTGTTCGTGTCATCAAACCATCCAATCTCATTCCTCAAAATGGCTGCAATTAAATACCAGAGGAAAGTTAAATACGAGGGCGAAAACCAATTCTAAATTCTAATGAAACAAATTAAGCAGAATAGAGCAAAAAAACTTGATGATTCCATTGTGTGAGTTCAAAAGAAACAAATATATGGATTCATTATTGAAAAACAACCGATGCCGTGGTTAGCCTTGAAAAGATCCTATAAATGCAGTCACTGGAAGGACACAATAAATGCATCCACTTATACTATGCAAGTAAGAAATTGAAACAAAAATTTCCCATTTCCATGTGGTAACCTAAGTTTTCTTTAATCAAATATTCCCACTAAGTAACATGCGTTAAACCTAATCGACCAGGTGAAAGAAGGGGTAACAGTGGTGTGATCAAAACTTACAAGAAAACATCATCTCCCGCACACGAAGAGTGAGTCGCTCTCCCATGATTCCGAAAGACAGATGCTCAATTGCATGAACAATGACTGTTATAAATGCAGCGCCACAGAATAACAGGGTAATCTTCTTGACCTCATGACGTGTTGTGTCCCAATCCATGTAATATGAAACAAGTGCCTGAGACACCCCAAGAGCGAAAAGGGGCATCTGAGCTCCAGCAATAAACGCACACAGGGTGCCAACTGCTCCATAAACCCAGTCTGGACCAACCATCGAATATAGCCTTTTAGCGGAAACCCTTTTCGACTTCACAGTCTCCCCTCCATCAGCACCAAAACGGCCGACAGATTCTTTATCAGAACGAAAACTAGCACCAAAGCTTGCTGTGGTGCGGGATAGTTCCCGTGAGAACCTCAAGCTACAAATGAATTTATTGTAAAAGGTGTCATTGACAGGTTCAAAAATTTGATTAACATCCAAAAAAATATGGCCTCAACAGGAATAATATCTGTTCATATAATTTTTTCCATTTTGATCTAATTTTGAGGTAACATGTGTAGTGTTCGGTACGAAAAAACTTGTGGGAGAGACTCAAGCGACAAGACCACTAGATCACCAGTCTCAACCGTGAAAATCAGTATCATTTCTGTATAATCCTACCTTATTTATGGTGATTGGGGTTCTACAATGTTGAGGTGCGAGACACAGTTCCCAAAGCACAATAGAAGAGTATGAAGTACCTTGGTGGGCGTCCCAATGAGGGGTAGCGTTGCATGGTACCTGACTCTTGGAGTTGAACAAGTGATGCATAGGCACTGTTTGGGTTTGAAATCAACTCTTCATGATTCCCAGTTTCTATTACCTCTCCTCCTTGTACGACTGCGATCGCATCTGCATTTCTAATGGTAGAAAGCCGATGGGCCACCACTACAGTTGTTCGTCCGACCATGACACGATCAAGTGCCTCCTGTACACTCTTCTCAGACTCAGCATCTAGTGCACTCGTTGCTTCGTCTAGTAAAAGGATGGATGGGTTCTTTAGTATTGCTCGGGATATTGCAATCCTTTGCTTTTGCCCACCTGAAAGTTGTATTCCTCTCTCACCAACCTGCAACAAAGGCTCTCAATTACTTTTCCTTGCAATGTATTTTCTGTAAGTGATTATTTTCAGCCTTCAACAATTCCATAATGTAAATATCAAGGAGAAAATGGCTACTCAAATCCTTGAGATTTCTTACTTTCATGCACTCTGCCCCTTAAAATTCTCCTTGTAAAAGTTCATACCTTTTTGCTTTATTCGTATTCATTTCATCGAATTACAAACACTGAAATCCTTCTTGAACTATAAAAGTCCAGACGTAATTATGCTAGTATTTTATTTACTTATTTATTTATTTACATTTTCGCACTTCTACTTGGACTGAATATTAAAATCCTTTTGAATAAGTAGTTGAGTACATGAAGAACAATACAGAGCAATTGACTATCATATGGCACAAAAATAACAAAATAATACATTTTTTCTTGCATTTGATTCAGCAATTATATGTCGATATAATTATTAGCTTATTTATTATTTTGATTCCAACAATGTATTTTAGGTTTGTCCTCCCCTGTTTCTACCATTTTTGTTAAGCAATACGATTGACATTATTTTGTGTTAATGAAATCACTATATGTCTCAAAATTTAAACCGATAAAACATGCAGATTTAATCATTTATACTTTTATCTTAACACTCACCTTCACGTGAAGGTCAGACTTTATCTTAATAAGTGAGTCCAACACGTGAAATCTTTAATTAATCAGGATGAAGTGTAGAGTCAGGATTTAAACTCAAGATGTCTGCTCTAATATTATATTTAATTATTACTTGTCTTAAAAATTTAAACGATGAGAAGTATATTTAATTATTTATTTTGTCTAACAGTGTTAAGTATCCCTTAGTTCTCAACAGTAATGAAACAAGTGAATACCTGAGTCTCAAATCTGTCGGGCAGGTTGTTTATAAAAGAGAGGGCCTCAGAAAGTTTAGCCGCACGCGTGATCTCTTCAAGAGTGGCATCATCCTTTCCATAGAGTATGTTCTCCCTAATGGTTGTAGCAAAAAGTGCAGGCTCCTGATTTACCAAGCCAATTTGCTGCCTCAGCCACTTGAGGTCTAGGCCTCTGATATCGTGCCCATCTAAAAGTATCTCCCCAGAAAGGGGCTCATAGAACCTTTCGATCAAAGATATTACTGTGCTCTTTCCAGACCCACTTCCTCCCACAAGGGCTAAAACCTTTCCAGGAGGGATGTCCAGGCACAGATTATTGAAGATAACTACATCTTGACGAGATGGGTAGCTAAAAGACACATTCTTAAACTGAATGTGGCCCTCTAGTCTGCCCAGTTTCTGCCCTGTCTTGGAGCTGGTTTTGCTCATCGTGTCCCTCTCTATCATCTCAAATATGGGATAGGCTGCTGTCTTAGCTCGGACAAAAGCAGTGATGTCTGGTGCTGCCAACCCCAGTGACCTGAGCAGCAAAGTATATGATGTGTTTGTTGTCGTTTCGTGTAATTTGAAGGAAAACTTGGATAAGAGGCCAAAATGATTAGCATACAAGCAACCAACAAGTTTGAAATACTGTGGAGAAATACTTTTTTGCAACAGTACTTTTTGCAATGAAGTGGAAATGGTAGGAATTCAAAAGTCCAAGGAAGATCGTCTCAGAGGTCTCAAGCACTTACTGAAATGCGGTGTAAGATAAATGAAGAATTTGATGAAAAAATTCCTCTAGTTAAATTGGAATCTGATGTGAACAAGAAACTCAATGCAGCTGGTGAAAATGCCATGTGGAACAAAATGAGTAGTCCAAATTATAGGGAAAGCAAAGTAAAGCAAGAAAAAAGAAGTACTTACAGGCCAGATATAACAACATTGAGCATGGTGGTGAAGGATTCCCCACCATTGGCAATTTTCTTGTGAACAACAATGCTAGTGAACCAAACAAGCAATGCCCATGACAGGAAAAGGACGCAGTGCATAGAGCCTAGTCCTAGCCCTTTGGCTAATCCTGTTTTTCTCCCATAATTGTATGTATTTGTGAGAGCAGTCAAATACGATCTCACTGCTTTCTCTTCTCCTGCAAATGCTTGGACTGTTCTAACATTTCCAATCACCTGAGAGTCGCCCGACATTGCCAATCAGCTTTGTAGTGGGTTTTACTATTTTTATGATTAACTTTGATGGTTTTACAGATAATATGATCATGAAAGATTGCCTGAAAACTGACCTCTTCAGCAATCTCACCCGCCTTGACATAGGATTTTCGAACTCTGGCAATGAGGCCAGTTGCCACCCAAGCATAGAGGCCACCAGCAACGGCAATTAAAGGGACTATAGACAGTGTTACTAGAGAGATTTGCCAGACCCTAACAAATCCAATTATGAAGCCTGCTATAAACCTGCTAATGTAGTGTATGAAGTTCCCCACCTGCGCCACCCATAAATATTCGAGTTTCAAACATGTGACCAGAGTGTAAAAATGTAAAATTTAAAATAAAATAAAATAAATGCACGACAGTAAGACAATAAGGGAATTTGTAGTTTAACACACTTTTGCTGTGAAAGGTACAACACATCAAACAACAGTGATTGCAATGAGTACAGGCTTTACTGGGTTGGGGCCGCAATAAATTTGGCTCTGATTTAAAGCCATTCTTTCCACCTACCAGTGTTAATTCATGGTGAAGAGCCTGAGCGGTACCGCTAAGTGTATCATTGAGGTAAATTTTTTTATTTAGTAATTAAAAAAGTAATTTTAAATATATTAATATATTTTTTTATTTGATAAAAAATAATTAAAAAATATTAAAAAAATAAAATAAATAATAATATTGGGCGGTAGCGGTAAGGATGGGGCGGCAAAATAGCCCCATCCAACATTAATTCTATTATCACAACAATGCCATAAAAAATAAAAATAAAAATGTAGAGGCCTAGTTAACGTATGATCTTGGGTTTTCTTGACAAATCGACTTAGCAAGTACTAAGAAAATGGTTGTTCATGTTGTGACAGCTAATGTAACGATCCAAAATATTATGGAAGCTGCTAGCCATTGTTTTTATCTATTACAAAGAAGACCGTACGTAGGTACTTCATGTAGCGGTTAAAGCGCTAGAGGACTCTTTTTCCTTCTCTGCGGCGTAGGATATTGTTAACAAGAATATGCAAACGGAAGGACCAAGTTTTGGGATACTCCGACAGTGATTGAGTCGCTAGATGCTTCGATATGCAAGGCTCAAGCTCCAAGACAAATCGAGAGGAGATGATCGAAATAGATCAGAGATCGATGGTTGGGGATCAGCACGAGGTTATAACCATGTAGGTGTTAAGAGTGGTGCATGGATGACACAGACACATATGCAGGGGCCAACGCGCACCGGAATATGGAGCAGGGATAAAGGGCGCGCAGTGGCAAATCAACTAGCTATCATGTCTTCCCATAAAATATTCTGTCTATATTGGGAAGAAAATCGAATTAATATTCCCTAAATATATGAATATTGTAAAGTATTTTATTTTCAACAGGCCGGCTGGCTCAGGACTAAAAGCGCAGTGAGGTGATCATCATCATTAATTAGTAGGAGCAATTCAAATCATGATCATCAGGAACGTCAAAATTGTACTACACAATTTGTAATTGAATAAAAGATGATCTTGATCATCTACTGATTAATTTCATGATCATGTTCATACATATGAAAAATGTTATAAATAGTTCCCGTTCATAAAAATTAATTAGCAAACAAGCTGTGTAAAAAATGTACATAAAAGAAAGAAAAATGTCACGAATATAAAAAGATTAATACTTAAAAATAAATTTATAAACTGATTTCGATTGCAATTATAAAATCAATTAGTTTTATTTTATAATAAAAATAATTTTATAATATAATATACCACGTCAAATCAATTTATATAATCTACTAGTGGCTAAACTATTTTTTTAAAAGAAATAGAATGAGAATATCTATGCATGCTACCGAGCCAGCATTATTTAATTTTTTATTTTCTGAGCTTTCAGTTGGCAAAAGAGTTGAATTTTGAATAAAGAGCAATGCTACATACAGTCGTAAAATTGTAAACGTCGCGTAAATGTTTTAAAAAAGAGTGGAGTTTACGATTAAAAAGTTAATTTTTTTTTCATGTGGATCCCATATTAATTCATTTTTTTCAAAGTGACTGCACGCTGCTTGCACAATCATGACTATAAATAAAAAATAAATTAATATGAAACTCACATGAAAAAAAAATTAATTTTTTAATCATAAATTCTATTCTTTTTCAAAATATTTATGCAATATTTAAAATTTATATAGCATTTCTCCTCTTGAGCAAATATATATATTGCATGCACAGCTAGCTAACCCCAACCGACAATTATAAATGCCACTTACGATTGCATTTACTCCTCATTGGTGTCGTGCAGAGACATAAAATTATTGTCAGAACCCTGCTGTGTAAAAATTAACCAACCAGAGATCGACATCCTTCTCATCTAGAAACAAGTGCTATATATATATAACATCTTATTTAATAAGATGAAAGTGAAAAGAAATTACGGTGTAAATGTACTTGACCTACCATATTTATAGGATGCAGTGAATTAAATAATCAAGGGCGTACCACGTGCTTGTTAGTTAATATGATCAAGGCGTCCTAATCAATATCAACTCCTACATTTTCGATCTAGTACTACATAAGAGGCCAATAATCTGCAGCCAGGCTCAGTAGTCTTGAAATAGGAGGCCAACTTATAAAATTGAAACAAAAATTAGATGGGCGTTGGAATATCATGAGGGGTTAGATCAGGACGAAAACTACATGATCAGTACTACACAGAAAACAAATAATCACGTGCATCATGCATGCGTACCTTCTCAGAAAGGGCATCCTGAACAATGATAATGTCACTTGTAATTGCGGCAATGACCTCACCGGTGGATGATTCAGTGTCAAAGACACTAATGTCTTGATTTAGCATGGACCTCAAATATGCCATTCTCATCTTTGCCGCTTGCCTTTCCCCAGTATGCATCCAACAAGCCACCTCTATTTACATGATCCATGATCATTATTAATCGTAGTTAATTAATAATAATTAAAGTATTATATATGTATGTGATCAAATATTGCTTGATTTCATCATTATCAAATGCATACCTGTCCATGAGGAAAACAATATAGCTATACTGAGATACACAAAATCCAGTGAATACTGCACAAAGAACATTGAAAAAAAAAATGCAGATATCATGAGTAATGATCCATGCTGTACTGATCCCCAACTATATATGAAGTACTACATATAGGGAATTGAAAGCTCAGAGATAGTATTTGAAAGGCCAAACAGGGTTTCCACTAGTTATTAAGGAAATCCCATAATTTGGAGATGATCATAATTAATAATTAGCACATAAAATGCCAATAACAATGCATGCAAACTGAGATAATACTAGAAAACCTAGCTAGCTAGCTAGCTAGATGGTTGGCATATTACGTACCTTGGCAACTTTATGGGAAGCTTCTTTGGGGAAGAGATAAGCCATTCCAATAACATTTATCAACTTCCCAAAGAAAATAAAGAATACAGGCACCGAAGCGCCATGAACACATGCACCAAATGATCCGATTGCCATCAAAATATAATCATAAAAGTCTGCAAATGTAAATAGTTTTAGCAGTGGAACCGACTGCGGATGCTTTTCCTGATCTTGATCTTTCTTCTTCTTCTTTTTCTTCATATCATCAGTGACATCGTTTTTGACAGAAAATGAGGTACCCGGCTCGTCTGTCATACTTTTTGCCCCAAAAAGTGACTAGGAACAAAGGTTTCGAAAGAAAAGAGTGAGTAAGGAATGTCTAGGAACTATGAAGAGTTAGTGTAAATTTGAAGAAGAGAAAGCCACACAGGGAGTGATCGAAATTGTAGGGGAGAGAACAATAATATGAGGAATTGAAGATAGGGTGGTGGGGGTTGGGTAGAACATTAAATATCAGAAAAAAAGACATCAGAAAAATGAAGTAAGTGGTCGAAGAAAGCAGTTGACAGATGTGTCATTAACTCACCCCAAGAAAAAACAACAGGAAAAAAGAGAGATCGAAGAGATTAATGGTAGCTAGCTACTCGACATTAAATGTGTGCTATACAAATAGCAAGAAATTAAGATCAATAGATTAAAACAAAAGTACCGGTTGACTGTGTGAGAGATTATCTTAAGATTTTGAAGTTAGGCTGTGTTTGGTGGTTAACTCATTTAAAATCATATGAGGTTGATCATTATTTTTTGAATGAGAGTTACAAAACATTAATATTCACAACTCATCTCTAAGATCTAAAAATTATTCACAAAATAACTCTTTTTCGCATGAAATTAACCAGAAAACGGGAGTACATATGCATGTGATAACGTCCTTTAAATCCACTAGCTAGGCCAAGGATAAAATCACTATTTATTTAAAAATTTTAAATTAATTTAATTATTTATATTATATTTTAACACTCACTCTTTTATATATTTATATGAGTCAATCTTCTTCTCCATTCAACACATAAAATATTCAATTAGATAAAATAGAGGGTATAATCAAATTTTAAACTAATAGCAGTATTTCTGCTTTAATACCATACAAAATTACAGCTCGTCATAAAAGCCTAACAGATCGTGCCGGCCGCCATTATCATCATGTCTCGGCCGGCGAGCTGCGTCGCATAACTTTTTCTATTGGTCCCAATCTAGAGAGAGAGAGAGCTCATTAATTGAAGAGTGGACCCCATGAATATTGATGTATGATATTTGAGTTAATTTGGTGGCATTCGTGAGTAAAAATGAAACTATAATTTGGAGCACATTCATTGATTGCGTGTAATGCATGTAAACCCTACATATGCAATAATTTGGAGCTTATCTAAAAGAAAAAAACTGCAGATATACGTTGTTAAGGAATAAACAGTGCTTGACTTCCTGAGAACTTAACGACAGCTGGAAAAGTAGATCGATCCTCGACATGACCTGATAAATAATGTCTCATGTCCGTTAGTACGTACTAGGTTTGGCTGATGTTCTTAAGGTAGTCCTTGTATATACACCACCCTAAGGTATTAGACATGGTGATGGTCCAATATTTGAGATCGACATGTATACTAACTGTATGTGAACGCCTAGTGATGGAGATGGTCCAATTCATACGTTCACATATGTTCACAAGTATACTCTAACGAGACGTTAATATACATTTATAATATGAAATTATCCAAATATCCTTATATTTTAATTTAAATATGTACCAATTCATCAGACAAATTGTTTAATCGTGAACTATGGAATTATTTAATGATTAAGTAATAATATAAAGTAAATAAACTACATAACACTAAGATTGGTAATGAATAAAAACTCGTTAAAGATAAAACTCTACGAGATAGTCAAATCCAAAAAAATCAATTACAAATAAGTCTCAATTATAAAACTTTTGTCAATTGACTCTTTTACTTGATCTGATAAATAACTCGTTTGCCTCTATCACTATAGCAACTAGAACGTTTGACAATTTTTAAATATTAGATTTTCTCCTAAAACTCTAATGGCTTAATTACGATCACTCAATCTCCAACATAGAGCACGATCACACTTGAAGAAAGAAAATTCTAATCTTCAACAACTCGGAAAATTCTCTCACACACAAGTACTCGGAATCTAATCTTCAACAACTCCAAGTCAAAAATTTTGAGTAACTTATCCAATTGAATCCCTTCAATAAGTAATCTGGAAGCAGTTTGAGTTGTAGTAGAATTCTACTGAGGGAGCGACTCTATAGCGAGTGAATCTTCTAATGGGATGCTGACACCTGGCACTAAATCTTCTCAGCAGTAGCAGTTTTCCATTTAAACTATTCTCTGGATAATTATAGAATCCTTAGAACTTGATTTTTACACTCTTGACTTATCTAAAACACTTTGTAACAACTTTTAGATAAAATCAAAATAGTTTTAGTTAAAATCAAAATGTTTTACATTCATCCAAATTATAAAACCCAACATAAAATGAAGTTTATCGTCTTAGTACTTAGTCATATCCAAAACTTATCATCTCATCTAGTCCTAGTCAAACTCTTGCATCTTATACAATCTATCCATTTTGAGGATTGGTAACAAAATCAACTTTTGATGAATGTAATATAAAGCTATCAACTATCCAAACTTATTATCTTAATCATCTAATCCTAATCAAACTCTTGCAGCTACATAATAGATTGAGGGCATGTTTAGAATTACGGTGGAAAATATAACTTATAGTTTCTAGGCTTATAACTTATAACTTAAGTAATAAATTCTACTGTTAAAAAGTTATTTATCATTTGGTAACCATATGTTTAAAATACTTTCAAACATATTATGTTTGTTTGGAAACAAATTAAAAAAATATTTTCTAAAGTAGAAATGATGATTATTTAAATTTTTAAAGATTATATTCATATCATTGAAAGTTTGAAAGTTGTAATTATTTTAAAGTTGTATGTCCATTTTCTTTTATTAACAATATTTTAAAAATTTGAATTACATTCCACATTATCTAAAAAAACACGTTTAAAGAAAAACATCAAAAATGTATTTTTTAGCTTATTTAAGAGATTAAAAATGCTTTAATATGTAACATACAAACAACCTAATTTTTTAATTAAAGAATTTTTACATTTTAAGACTCCTACTACAACTCCAAACAACCATAAGATTCTTTCAAATTATTATTTAGATATGAGAATTTCAAATGAAAGAAAAAAAGACATGCAGAGTGTGGTCTACAGAAATTATTCAATATTTAATATGGTCCGAAAAATCTACACAGATAGTAGTAATTGATGTATGAGCCATTTTATACGTATCTGATCTAGCTCTTTCATTTTTGAGACCTTTCAAATTTGAATAAGAATGATCTACAGGACTTTTTCTATATATAACTAATAGAGCCTTCCTATACCTTTGTCATTTTTATTCATCTCTTATATATATATATATATATATATATGTCCCTAATGCATAATTTGATCGAGATCGATATATATATATACACACTTAGAGAGAGAGAGAGAGAGAGAGAGAAATTACTAGTACTTTTAACCATCCCACACCTTTTATGGGTTCGAAGTTGCATCGATGATGTGTGTGTGTATAAATAAGTACTGTGCAGTTGTAATTTTGAGTTTTGGAATGATTAAACTCAAAAGGAAAAGAAAAGAAAATATAATTAATACTGGAAATATTCTCCAATAAGTATCTAGATCAGTATTTTGTGCCCCAAAAAATAAAATAAAAAATGTTTAAAAAAACTAGATTTTTTCACATACCTCAGTACTCGTGGTATCCCTTTACAAGCATTTAATGAATGGAAAGGTATGGGGTTGAAAAACCTCTAGACAACACATGGCATACGGGGACAATTAATTAAGTGGTTAGCTAGCTAAGACCCCCTTTTTGTTTTTGTCAAATTCGAGCTCTGACATTCTGTCTGTATAAAACTTCGGGACAATAGTAATTTTAGGTTTTGTTACACAATTTCTTAACATCCTAACACTTCATTTTTTTTTTAAATTTTTATTATTTTATTTTTTATCAAATATTTAATATATAAATAATAAATAAAATAATTAAATTAATTTAAAAAGAATAAATTTAAAAAAAATATTAAAAAAATATTAAAAAATTGAAAAAATGTAAGATGTTGAAGTGTTAGAAGGTTATGTAAATTTTTTCTAATAATTTTAGATGTTGAGATGCTTAAACATTTAATAAAAATAAATTTATATATTGATATATCTTTATAATATATTAAATTATAAAATTAATTTTATTATAAAATTAATTCAACATATAATTATATAAAATCATGTTAATTTATAGATTTATTTTTATAAAATTTTTTTGTGACTATATCATTTTTCTCTACAAATATAAGAACTATAGATGGAGGAATTGGAACCGATTCGCACTTTATTAGGGTCATGAGCTTAAGGGCCGTAAGTCAATTCAATAGCTACTAAAATCCCATCCGTCAAAACACAAAGGAAAAAATTATTTATAAGTAATTTTGCCCCAATATGTATATATATCTAACACGATTAATTAAAAAGTTAGATTTTAATGAAATTAGTATCATTTAAATTTTAAATGTGAAGTTAATAATATTAATACATAAATTTACTTATACATAACAAAATTCACATTCACAAAAAAGTATAGAATTCGAATCAAACTATCATTAATAAGGATTTAATTGCATAACGGCGCGGATAACATGGGAGGTTAATTAATGGCCCTTCAGCACAATACTCACCATCAATAACGACCCTTCAGCTTGATACTGATTCGTGATACCATCCCTCCAGCGCAATACTCACCCACACAAGCTCAATCAGGGCCCTAATACTCCACATTCTATCAATCAATAAAGGTCACATTGACGGAAAAGTCTAACCATATGAGAACAACCGACGCATATAAATGGAAATCCAGATATGTACCGAAAGGTGACTTATAGAACTCACACATCACACATTTCCGTTATCACTACACATTGGCGGTGTCCCACGCCACACTGAGTCACTTTCTATTGTCAAAAATATGAAATACGAAACACGTTATTAACAAAAATATATATATATATATATATATATATAAATCTTAAACCAAGTCATAAGACAGAACTAAAACTTACTATTGAACTATCTATACAACAATTAAATTAAAAGAAAATTATACTTACACATGTATACAATGTAAAATGATTAAGAATATATTTTATACACGACTTGGAATTAAGTACTAGGTATATTTACTTGACAATATGATTAGAGCGAAAACGAGTGTTTTCTTAGTCAAATGGTAATTAATTGGAGGGAGGGTAACTAGCCAGCTAGCTAGCTCCTGCCTGAATGAAAACGCGGCTCACGACATGCATGCTGGATTTAATTACCTCTATCTGTATCTTGTTGAGACAGAACTTCTGAACTACATTGACTCGCAATTTATGAGACTGACGTTGCCTATGAAAGCGATAACGTGAATCCCTCGTCAACAAACAATTATATTGTCTAATCACTTTAAAGAAAAGTAAAGATTATTATTAAAAAATTATTATTTTTTATATAAATATTATTATTTTTTAAATGAATACACGTATAACACTTAAACATTTACAATTATAATTATTATTTTTCTTAGATTATTTGTACGTGCCTATACAAATGACATGCATGCGTTCATATTATATACATGATGTGTTTATATATATATATATAATTAATATATACAAAACTAGAATGTACAAATCTTATGAAGACTTTTTTTTAACGAAATGTTAGCACAAATCTTGTGCATTTGGAACTTAATTCTTGCATTACTCTTATATTTGTATTCTTCATCCCCTTAATGTACAAATTTGGTTGTTTGATTAACAAAATTATCAAGAGTCTTAATTTTCACTAATATTTTAATTCTTATGAAACACATATTAATTTATACCCTTAATTAGATTAGAAAAAAAAAATGTCTCGCATACGACAAATAAATATATCTCCTTTTTTTTTTAATCTAAAATACTGACAAATTAATTAACATAATATCAGATAAAATATCACGTATTCTTATTCCACGATCATTGAATCTCATAATAGACTATAAGATTCGGTTAGGCCGTACAAAATTCTGATTTTAAATTTTAAATTTTTATTTTATTATTATAAATTTTCTAAATTTTTATACAGCACTTACATTATATGTATCCTCGAAAGGTCAATTTTCAATCCTCAAGTCCCGGCCATGCATATACCACGTGCGCACGCAGCTGCAAGATTACTTGATGTTGCTGAGAAACGAATGCAAGAAACCGAAGTAGTTAATTGGTGCACGAAAACAAGTTTAATTCATATTGAATGAAATGATTATGGGTCCAGCAGTACTTTGTAGAGTTAGAGATCGAGTTGGAACATTATAAATAATATATATACATTATAGGAAAATGATATTTGAGATTTTAAGTTATACAAATTATGCATATATTAAAAACAAAATAGATAAATCTATAACTTATTTGAAAAAAATTTTATTTTAATAGTAGACTCAATTTTTATTCAAAACAAGTACATGAAATTCGAACACTCCAATACTATGTTTGGTTGTTAAAATAATCCCAACTCATCTCAAATTAATTATTGTTGGACCTATTATTTTTTTAATTTTCTATAAAAAATTTAAACTAATCTCAAGTTTTGAACATATAGTTAGGCCTTTTTTGGTTAACAAAAACTAAAAATCTCATCTCATTTTATCTCAACTTATCATTACAATTTTTTCAAATCCTCATATAAAATATAATAGATAATTTAACTTTTTCAAACTTTAATACAAAATTTATATTAAAAAATTATATTATAATAATATTTTATTCATTACTATTCAAAACATCTCATCTGTGTAACTAAACGGAGTCTTAAATATATATCACAATCTATTTAATTTCAATAAAATTCATAAAATAAAACTAATTATAAATTAATTCAGATCATCTAAAATCACATCAACATCCAAACGAAAATTAAAGAGATTGACAGTATTTTTTGTGTCAACTAATTTGTTTTCATGTCATTTCTCAAAACGACAATGCTAGGGTACAAATCAAATATACATATTAATACAAATGATTTTCTTTTAAAGCATTTTTTAAACTTTCTTTATCATTAAATAAATTTAAAAATATATAAATTTATTAATAATCATTTTTTTAATAACATATTTAATAAATTCATTCTGTCATGTTCCTCGGAATTAAAATGATGACAGATACCAAGAAACTAGATCTGGCAATTTAATGGCCGACTTCATCAATGGCCAACTCTTTGATCCAACTGCACAAACCTATGTGCGTTGGCCGTAAGTTTGGACTTTGAACAATTTGCAAGTTTCAAAGCAAGAAAATGGGTCAACGTTAGATGACGTATGCACGTGGAACTTAACACCTGGAAAGCAAACAACAATGAATAACCCAGGCCAAAAATAAAAGAAAAAGAGTAAAGGAAGGGAAGGGAAGGAAGGAAGGCATCTTACTATTTGAGTTTGCGTATGATCTATAGATTTGAAATTTTATATAGAGTGATTTGGAAGAAAGTCGTACAATTTTGTTTTTTAGATAATATTTTAACTTATTTGCTAGATTAATCATGAACGCCAAAAATTAATATATTTTTCTAGTGTGTATTACAATCTTAAATAAAATACTTTTCAAAGAAATGTATTTGATTTAATTTTAAGGAATTGGCTCCTGTGATAAAGGTTCAAGTATGGAAGTATGAGTCTATGGTTCAAATTCTCTTTTAAGTGTAAATAATTTTTAGAGACCAACGGATTGAGAGATTTTTTTTAAAAAATTATCCGATATACATTTACAAGAAATTTTCTTTCCAATAATTTATACACTCTTGAGATTAGTCAAGACATTATTTCAGACACTTGGGATCAATAAAAAAAATAAAAAATAAAAAAGAACATTGGATTCATATTGTAATATGACAATTCTTTCTATTAAAGTGTAATGAATTAATTAGTATATGGTTAGTTGAATGTACTAATTTGGTATATATTAATATTATTATATATAAATTAGCATAATATATAGTTAGAATGTAAAATAATTATTTATCTCAAAATTTTAAAAGAAATAAATTTAATTATTTATATTATATTATTTCATTATATATCAAACTGCTATCTCTTTTTTATTATTTCAAAATTGTAGAAAAAATAGTGATTTCAGGTTATCTATTCTATAATTTTAACATTATTTTTGTAATGTTGCTAAATTTAATGAAATGAATAGCTACCCTTAACAATTAAGTTTTGATTCTTCAATCATAACTCGTTCCATCACTTAACGAAGTGATTGAGGTGCGTTTTTGCGTATTGAAAATGACAATCACTTGTTTCATCAGTTTCCAAAAGCCATACAGTGTCGGCATGGGGAGTGAATAATGGCGTTTTCATTCATTTCTTGTAAGAGTGGCTGTACTGCCACACATGGGTTGGATTTCGATTTTGCAATTTTTTTTAATGTATTTTTAAATTTTTTTTTAACTACTAAATAAAAAAAATACTACTATTAGAATTTTCGGTCAAAGAAATTCATGCGTGATTTTAGTATTTTTACTCATTTTATGACTATATATTCTTCTTTCAATTCTATTTTGTCTACATAAATAAAGATACAGTAGAGCTGGACCAGGCAGGCTACAACTAAAATAAACCAACCACTTGCCCGATACCATAATTTTAATTTACATGGATTCATGGAATGCATTTGGTTCGGATTGCCTCCCTCAACTCGTAGCATCTTTGTAAAAGAGTAAAATGGTAACCTCTATTAGTATAGACTCTAGAGTATAGGATTTTCCAAAACTTTCATAATCAACGAATACCCAATAATGAGATTTTTATAACAATTAAAAAAAAACAAACAAACAAACATAATGGGATTTTCACTATTAAAGCTCTTCGAGTGGATTTTTTTTAAGGTTTTGCTATAATAGCTTAATAGAAAAAGCGAACTAAAACGAAAACATGGTTTTGATTATTGTATTACAAAAAAATACTCGTTATTCAATGTTAAGATTGTTGAATATTTTCTTTATTAAGATCGGGTGTCCGGGACGCTTTATAGGCCCTATAAAAAGTTTCTTGAAAGTACACTTCAAATAAATTTACAAGAAAAAAATCTTCTAATCCGATAGCTCCTAATGGGTCCTAACTGTTTGCACTTAGTGGAATTCGAACGTTGTACCTAGAGGAAATATACCATCAAAATCAAAGGCATTGACCACTTCATCCAACCCATAATACTTAATTAAGTGGTCCCATTGGGGTTAAGAGTTGATAGTTCACAGTTGATAGTTGATAGAATGTCTTACCTTCCTGGCGAAACTTCCTCGTATTAATTAATTATTAGTAGATATGTTGTCCATTCGATTTCATGAATATATTATCAATCTACGACCGATTTGATATTTGACGAGAAAAACACACACACATTTATAGGACCTAGCTACGTCCAGCGCTTCCTGCTATTTTTGAGAGTTACCATTAATTAATTATATTGTTTTGTTTTGTTTTTATATGTATTTTTTTAACACTTTTAAATATATATATATATATATTTTTAAAAAAAATTCATAACATCATTAAAAAATATTTCCTTAATCACAAAGTAAAAATAAGAAATAAAAAAATTGTGAACGGCAGCTCCCCCGGCAGAAGCTGGGAGCGGTGCCACTGTCATTTTCTCGTATATAAGAGAGAGAGAGAGAGAGAGAGAGAGAGAGAGCCGTCTCCGAGGGCAAAACTTTCGTTCTCATCATGTGGTTGTATCGTTTCTTTAGGTGAGTGGATCTCACTCTTATGGCCGGACCATAAGATAATAAAACCTAATTATTGAATCAGCAACTATATTGCTGATCCCCAAAAACGCCTGATATATTGCTACTTATCAAATCAGCAACTATATCTAAATATAGAGTAATTTACGAAAGAAATTAATGAATAGCAACATACGCGGCCCACCTGCTAAGGCTGCCTTGCACACACACGGCACAGAGAGGGAGGATCTGCTTGAGGGGGACCTAAAACCCCAAGCACTAAAACATATGGAGAACGGCAGATGTCTTCAACACATTCAACATTCATGCCACTCCAAAAAACGGATTCTCCATTTTCTGGGGTTGGAGAAGACATCTAAACTGGTTTTCCTTTATTTTACGAAATAGGCTCCATCTGGGCAAAACAGAAACCAGCTGGGGAAACAAGCCGCGCCTGCATCCTCGATATAAGATGGGACACCTGAGCTCGAGTTATATATTATGTGACCATATTAATAGGAAGCCAAGTGATTGGTTTCTCAGATTAATACCAACGGTATGTCATTATTCAGCTGTAAAACAAAAACCGCCGGCGGGGCGGGGGTTGGTTTTAGATGCCAATTCCTGTGAGTGCAATATGAATACCCATCAGAATCATATCGAAATATTGGCCAGATTGCACAACTTATCATGATCATAAGCGATGGTTCCACTAAGCCTTTAATTGGGGCTAAAACTGGGTAAGACACACCAAAAGAAGTCCCTACGCCTCAAAATTTGAGGTCCGTTGTCCATGTACCCCGAACACTAGGGTGTTTGGTTACATGTCTCGTCTTCAATTTCACCGCCTTTCTTCCCAATGCATTCCTTAACCGGGTTGCATGTAGAAGGATGTCTTCCGGATCCATATTCTTCACACATATAACCCGCTCATTTTTGTTCCCTGGGTATTTGGTTCAAGAAAATTGTTGTTTAAAGACACAAGGTGTTTTGAAGTAAATGCAAATGAGAGAGAGAGAGAGTGGGGAAGTCTTACGGTAAAAGCCTTTCAAATGCGGATGCTGACCACGAATGAGTTCAGTGACAACTTCTAGCCGAGGATTTTTCTCTCTAAACGCTGGTAGATGTGAGTCCATTAATGCCCTGCCATATTGGTTTCTTAAATGTTAATCATTAAATAAGAAAATGAAAGGGGATCACTAGATTTACAATATTCCAGTGCTCCCAAAAGAACACTGGCTTTGACAAGTTTGGATGAATATTTACACAATAAAAAGAAAAAAAACAAAAGATTGATCAGCCCTTGGGAACAACGGCAAACCCCCCATGCAAAAGAGGGGGGAGGTAGGGAGCAGTGTTTGTTCAGTGAAAAATTTATAGGATATATAGGTTCAGAATCCAGTTTCTTTTGAGGAATTAACGTCCAGCTTATCTTCAGAGATCTTTAAAATGAATCATCTGCATTACTACTATTCTCAATTGTTTGTAGCAACATCCAGAGACTTTGACAACAAAGTAGATAGAGAAAAAGATAACCCTACTTCAGAAAGCAGAGCTAGATGCTTCAAAAATGACGGGCACTCCCATATTACCAACTATTTCAAGATGGAAATAATAAATGTATGGGTAGACACCATTTTCAGGACTGAGACCAAGCTAGCTTCCTTCTCTTTCATAGTAAATGAGCTTTTGATCTGGCTAGGAATATACAGAGAGGCCTAGGGTTACAAAGTCTAAGGAATTTCCCTTGTCCAACTATTTGATGCCCTAGGCTACCATTATGTGCATACATTAAACATGCCCTTAGTTGTCATTGCTCTTAGACAAGCATCACTCTAATACAATTATACAAAAACCAAAAACCCCCCAAAAAAAAAGCAAACAAGCATATATAAAGTGATAGTTGTCGTTGCTGAATTCCTATTGCATAAATGCATTTTTCTGAATAGTGTTCGACACTAAAAACAGGCCAATTCCACAGTATCCAGCATGGTCACATTTGATGGGTACACATCACTATCACCCAGAGGAACTTTCACAGAAATTCCTATTTGTTTCATTTTCGTGGGCGATTCCTCTTGTTTCGAGTAAAAAGTTATAAAGTACAATAGTCAAAACGCATTAAGGTCAAAAACTTGGGGCTTCCAAGAAAGAAAGGTACACACCATAAACTTCCTATGCAAGTATCCGTCTAATAACTCACAAAAACACGCAATAGACCAAACCATTAAAAAAATATGCTGAAAAATCAATCAAAAGAGAACTACATTATGGTCCCCTTGAAAATGATTATACTGCAAAAATTCTCAATCATCGTCTTTTCGATCAGTTCATCTAAATAAATACTAATTTTCAACAGTCAGTAAATACATATGAGACGATTAGCTTAGAAGGCATACCTGATGCCCCTACTACTTCCACCCCAATCACAATAGCTCACAATCAGCTTTTGTAGTTGCCAAACACCTCTCACAGCCATCTAAATTCAAACGTGACGGGTTATTAGGGAACTTGGAATTTCTAATGATAAAACAACATGAATCAAGAAGAGTTAACCTCAAATACGAAAAGTAACTTGGAGTAGCTACTGAGCATAAAAATAAATAAAAGCTTCTGAGCATATTGCAGAACGTAATGCGAGTGAATACGAATACTATTATTTTGGTCGTAATTTGTCAGAAGGACAAAACACTTCTCATATTCTATTTCTTGGAACAACATCAAGAATTTCAGAAATGTATAGAACATATTAGGTAGCACAATGGAGAAAAAAAAAAGGTTATTTCATTTTTCATTGCAACACAAAGCCATGAATTTCAGAGAGAGAACAGGTCGAGATGAGATTGCCGTAGGTCTTACCTTACTTGATCTCGTTATCGCATCGAGGGTTGTCGGTGAGATAGTGTTCAGCTAGAAGCGGCAGAGAGCTATCGTGTGTGTTCGGCGCGGCGGAAAGAGGCGATATGTGCGAGTCTGCGACTGAACTGAACTTATCTATTTGGACCGCTACTGAGATCCGTTCCGCACTTGGACTGAACCGAGGTAGGTTTAATTTTAAATTGAATTTAATATTTAAGTACTTGATTTTTAATTATTAAACTCAAAATCTCTTTATATATAATACTCATATTTTTTTTAATTCAATATATCTTTATACATGAGACATATAAATTTTTTTTAATTTTTTACAATTAAATTTATCTTAACATTTAAATATATTTAAACTCATCTTAGATAGATCTTACAAAATTTACTCTATTTTAACTTATTACTAAATATTATTCATAAAAAATTCAACTCAATTCATCCAAACAGTTTTAGAAAATCATCTTATAAAATTAGGTTCATTATTAAAAAAATATATTTTTTTATATAAGGGTTTGTTTGGGATTACGGTGAGAGGTCTAAAAAGTACGGTAGAACGGTATAAAGTGCTTATATAACAAAATCTATCCGTTTGGTAGTTTTACATTAAAATACTTCTAAATCAATAAAAAGCAAAAAACTACGTTTCAACAAAAATACCAAAGTAATACTTTTTGTCAGAAGCATTTCAGAAAAAATAATCCCTATTTTACCGTGCTATGTACAGTACGAAATGGCCCTTAACATTTTAACACATTGACAACTTTGCCAATTTATATTTTTTATTATTCCAGTATAATCTACTCAAGACTTTGCCCATCAATATTTTTCATTCTTCTCCTATCACTTCGCATCATTGAAGAATTTTTTTTTTCATTATAATTATTGAAAGATCTATTAGACTATTTTTATTATTATTTTATTATAATATTTTATTTTTATCAAGTATATGCCCTTTTATATTATTTTTATGTCAAAAAATGCTTTTTAAATTTTTTTCCAAACAAATTAGTATGTTTAAAAGTGCTATAAACATACGAATCCTAAACAATAAATAGTTTTTTAATAGTAGAGCTTATTACGTTAAGTTCTAAGCTATAAGTTTTAAGTTAAAAGTAATATTTTCTACCACAACGTCAAACATACACTAAATCTTAAATTTATTTTCTTTTTAAAGGAATTGCACTTTACGATATATCAGACTTTTTTTTATATGGATCCAAATTTAATGTGGCATCTCTAATCATGTTAAAATAATTTGTCTAAAAACTTCATATTATGATTTTTGAAAAATACTACTTGTAATTTTATTATTGATAAATCAAACCCACTACTACGAAAACGATTTGTACAAGTCCTTAGTCCATAACGCGCAAATTCTGCACAAACTCATTTGAAAAATTAAAAAAGAAAAAGGCAACTCAATCAAACATAATTTTTAAGTTTGGTCAACTTGACAATTATTCTATATTTATATTGCATACATAATTTTAATTTGATTTATTTTTCCCCAAGATATTTGGCAAACTCTTAGATCACTACAGACCCAAATAAATAAATAAATAAATAAATTTGCGAGCCTTTTTTTCCATATTAAAACACATTTTTGAAATAAATCTCACAATGATAAAAAGAGAAATGATACTTGCAGTCGAATGTGTAATGATCGTGCAATTATTTTAAAAAATATGAATAAATATATGACTTATATGAAAAAAATTAATTTTTTAATAAACAACCTCATTCTTTTTCAAAATGACTAAAGCGCTTGCACTCCAAAATTGTACGTAACATTCTCGCCGTTAAAATTATTTGTACAGGCTCAAAACACACCCCAGAGAGATCCAAGGATATTCAATTGCTAGCCTATGGCACGTTTACCACTCACCGGCAAAAGAATCACAAAAACCAACATATAAAAAACACGGTATCTAGACATGACCAACAAATCATAGGTTACCAGTTATCTACTGAGAAGAACTCCTTGCAATTTTGTAATCAGGTAGAGAAGACAGACCTACACCTCAATATTCAACCCGAAAAATCATACCAGTTGAGAAATTTAGCACAAGAGAACCCCATGGCGAGTGTGATATGGTCCTATAGAGAAGACTATTTACTATCTGACATAACCGCCAGCTGAGAAACTTGGGGAAAAATTCTGGCAGCCTGCTCTGAAGCATTGGCTAGGCCCTGTAACATTCTCAAAATCTCGGTTGTGTCTTCCAGGTAGTACTTGGCCTTGCTTGGTTTCTGGCCGACAGTGCAAGCAAACACTTCGGCAACTGGGGAGAGAGATGCCCTTGCACTCATTATCACCTCAAACATGTCCTCATCCGACCTGTCATCCCCAATACAGAGAACAAAATCTGGGAGCATTCCCTTCTGTCTCATTGTTGAGAGGAGATATTCTGCTATAATGCCTTTATTTACACCCTGCATTGAGTACAAAGACAAGGGGAAGTGTTTTGAGAATATGACTCACTTCATAATAATCAGTTTTATTTTTTTATTTTTTTTATGGCGAGGAACCGGAGACAGTACAAATGCGATATGTTTTTATTCGGTTAACACTCAGATTCATGTAACACACCCACATCACAGGTAAATGTGAATGTATTTTAGGATGAGTAGCACCAAAGATCCCAATTTCGCTCCTTATTTTGAGAACTATGGAAGTTGATTCCAACCAATTCTCCTGCTAGTAGACCACAGCACACCTAATTATAGATTGATTCGAGGAAAGCAGAACTGTACAACTAACCTGAGGTTTAACCTCAACTATGTGTTGGCCACTCTTGACTGAAACAGGATCATTAGCAAGAACACTTTCCAGATGATCAAGAAGCTCCTTAGCCTGGCACGAGCCAAAATCTGGATCTGCAAACTGGTAATTCCAAACAAGAGCACTCTCCTTGGTCTCTATGGTAGAACCATCAGTGGTTTCAGTGTATAATTGCATTACTGGCTCAGCTATCTGTTTCCAGTCAAAATCTGGCACTGAAACACAAGTTTCCCAATCCACCTCATGGTTTGGCCTGAAAAAGGAAAAAAAAATCGACTTGTATAACACAAAAATAGATGGGGATTTGGCATATGTTTCTGTTCCCAGAATCTTGTGAAAAGAGAATTGCGAATAGGAGATTTCAGTACCAATAATTGCTGCGGACAATGCACTTTTAATCGGTGAAAGAAATGGAATAAAAGCTATAATGAAAACAGAAGAATCCTCTTCAAAGATATGTGATCTCTATATATCATAATAACAATAAATTTAATTTACCCTTGAACTTTGGTGCAGTTGGTAATAGGTGAGGTTATGTTGGGGTAGATGTTAGAACCATCATCCTTTCATAATTTTAATAAGCAAAATGGAAGCACATTTTTATAAAATGAACACAACCAATATGTAAGGGTCACATGCAACTAATTTTTTATTCATTAACAAAATCCTCATACTCTTCTTTGAAGTGCAGTAAAGGCAAAACCACATCCTGATTCCTCACACTCTCGCACAAAAAAACAGGGTAATGCAACATTATATAACATATATCTAAAGCCAAGGTAGATCTGGTACTTTGCACCAAAACTAAAACAATTGCGTTGGCCAGTAATAATTTACTACTTGACACAGACCATCAACTCATAATTAGAAAATAATTAAATTAAATTAAATTTAGCCTGGTTTCGTTTTGTACTTCACTTAAAGCACTAAAAACCCTTTTCAGGTTTAAGGCTAAAGACCCTACCATATATTTTCAGCATGCAGAGGAGTGTTAAACCATATCTGAATAAAATTTTAAGACTCAATGAGCCATAAAGCAAACATGCTTAGGGGTCAATGTTTTGAAATCCAAATTCGAATAATACAAGAAAATAGATGTAAATGATATCCTACTATCACTTGATTCATTTTCTGAAATCTGAATTTTCATCGTTCCTACAAGTTCCTTGGCATTTTCCAATATACGGCATGAAGCTGAGGACATTGTATAGGCAAATAAACTGTGATACAGTATACCTTGGTTCTTCATTTAATTGAAAAAACAAACGTCAGCCATGTTAAAAATCATCAAAATCACATCTTCAAGTGTGAAGACCAGCAGCATCAAGTTTCACATAGATCCACTTTTTTAAAAAGGAAAAAGTGCATACCTCAAAAAATAACCATGCTCAGCTGCAATCCCAAGCTTTTCACAAGAAGAAAACCATTCCTTTAGGGTCTTTCTGTCCTTCCCACTAACAATGAAGACAACATTTTTGGGGTCTCTGCACAAGCTTTTTAAGGTTTCAACAACTTCAGTATTGGCAGAGATACAAATTGAACCCCGCAGCATCATAGCACCATCATAATCTAAAAGAATTGCCCTGCTCTTAGTCCTCTTATAAGCTGAAACAATATGATCAACTGAGAGCTTTCTGAAATTTGGATCCAAAGCAATTACTCGAAACCCTAAACCAAAACCAATTCCCCAGCACCTCCTCCTCAAATGATCCCTACATGCCCTTTCAAGATCTTGTAAAAAGCTGCGTGCCCAGTACGCAACATCATGTGTACTGACATACCTATAGTGCTTCTCATGCCTCAACTGTTTTTCTGCCTCAGAGACTATTAGGGCTGACTCCATAGCTTCGGCTACAGAATCAATGTTCCATGGATTAACTCGAATTGCCCCACTTAGTGATGGGGAGCATCCGACAAATTCAGATACCACCAGCATGCTCTTTTTTGGGGTCAATGTGTTTAGCCCTAAGGTCACATCTAATTTGTCGTTTCCTTGCCGGCAAATAATATATTCATAGGGAATAAGATTCATCCCATCCCTCACTGCTGTAACAAGACAACACTCTGCAATTACGTAATAAGCAATTCTTTCATAAAACTGAAGCGGAGTATCAATCAAGACCACTGGCTTATATCCTTGCCTTCCAAATGTCTCATTAATCCTGCTCACTGTAGCAGTAGTTTCACATTGAACCTCCTGCACATCCTTACCTCTGCCCCTTGCAGGATTTGCAATCTGAACCAATACAACTTTACCCCTTTTATCAGGATGTTGTGTGAGCAATTGTTCCATGGCCAAAAGTTTCAAGCTGATTCCTTTAAAAATGTCCATGTCATCAACCCCAAGCAAAACCGTACGACCCCTAAACTGATCTCGTAACTCTGCAACCTTAGATTCAGTCTCAGGAAGATCCAAAACAGATTGGAGCTGGCCTATATGAATCCCAACAGGAAGAATTTTAATGCTTACTGTACGACCATAATATTCAAGTCCTATGTAACCTCGCTTAGATTGATAAGAAAGCCCAAGCATTCTACCGCAACAAGAGAGGAAGTGCCTAGCATAATCAAAAGTATGGAATCCAATGAGGTCAGAGTTTAAAAGAGCTCTCAGAAGTTCATCTCTTACAGGAAGTGTCCTGTAGATCTCAGATGAAGGGAATGGGCTGTGAAGGAAGAATCCAAGCTTTACCCTATTGAATCTCTTCCTCAAAAATGTTGGCAAAACCATCAAATGGTAGTCATGAACCCACACAAAGTCATCATCAGGACTGATCACTTCCATTACTTTATCCGCAAATATCTTGTTCACAGATACATAAGCTTGCCAAAGGGACCGATCAAACCTACCACCAAGATCTGGTGATAGAGGAAGCATGTAGTGAAATAAAGGCCACAAATGTTGCTTACAGAATCCATGATAGAATTTACTAAAAAGGTCGGGAGGGATGAATGCTGGTACACACTTGTATGTCTCGAGCAAAGTTTGAGCTACATCATCTTGCTCACTCAGGTCAATCTCTTCTTTCAGACAACCAATATAGATTACTTCTATATCTTCTCCAAGGCCATCTTTAAGTTGTAAAAGAAGCGAATCATCATCCCAGCTAAAGCTCCACTGTCCATTGTCACTTCGATGTGCCCTAAGTGGAAGCTGGTTTCCCACAATGATCATCCGATCCTGAGAGATAGATGAGGGAGCATCAGAACCAGCACTATTGCTGTTTTCATCATCTAGCTCAGACAGCACTCCCGTGACAGTTGCCACCCGAGGGAGCCTCTTCCTCTCACGACCAAAAGTTGGTGATCCACCGGACACAAGATCCAACAAGTTAGAATAAGACCTCGAAACCATGGTGATGATGATCGCTAAGCACTTTTAATCCACTGGGAGGACAACAACAACTTCGTTAATTCCTCACAATCAAGTTCTATTAAAAAACAAAAAACACTTTCAAAAGATATCCAAAAAACACCCAGAAATTCTCCAAATCTCTAAGCAAATCAAATCCTTTTTTTTTTTCACTGGTGAGTGAGCAAATCAAATACTAAATCCTCCAATCACCTATTACTCGAGCAAGCGCATATAGATAATTTCAAGGAAAAACAAACTTAACCTGTCAGATTCTTCCCATGATTCAGAATTTTGAAATACCAAACAGGCATAAAATCCCTATTGTGCGTGAATATTCAAACGAAAAAAACTAATTTAATTTCAAAACTAGGCCCTCGGGCAATAAACCTTTTAAACGTTTCAAATGGAAATTATTCAACAAATACATACATACTAAACAGAAACCCAACACAGATTTGTGTAAACAACTGAAGAAATCTGGAGATATTGGAATTAACAAAAGAAATTTGGGACTACCAAAGTTATTTCCGACAAATAAAAAAATCATTTAAGTGGGACAAAATTACCTCCACCGTCCAATCACACATCAATCCGGGAAAAACAGCAATGTTAAGATGGTCTATCCACAAAGAAAACGGGACCAAAATAGCTCAAAATCTTCAAATGCATGAGCAACGTCAGTCTCCATGTATGAAAATCTAAGTTTTTATACACGGATTGGGGGGTGGGGGGGGAGAGAGAGTCAACTTCGCAAGGCGGTAGAAGATGCAGCAATACTTGAAACCAAGTGGAAAGTGAGCAAAAGTGGTAGAAAGTGGCATGCATCAAGTAAAAGAAGAACCAGCAAAGATAAAGCGCTTTGGTGGTATAAAAGACAATGAACTTACCCTCGAAGGTAGACAGAGTGTGCGTCCGAGTTGATGGTTGAGACACAAAAGAAAGATTCTTTCCCTCCCTCTCTCTCTCTCTCTCTCTCTCTCTCTCTCTCTCTCTCTCTTTCGTGACAAATGACAATGGCATTAGCGGGCTTTTACTTCCAGTTTGTACAGAGTTTATTTGTGATTTTTTTCTCTATAGAATATACGACAAGTTGGGTGGGATTTCTCTATTCAAAGGAGAACTTGATTCTTTCCCTGACCCTCTCCCTCACTCCTCTCACAGTCCGAGAGTGACTGCGTGCGTGTGTTTTCTAGTGTCTGGCAGTCTGCGGGTCAGCAATGACTGATGGAACTAGAAACGGAAACACTAAACTCCAACATTACTGTGTTAACTACGGTTAGTTTTTTATTATTCCTTCGTATTATAAGCGAGTATCTACGCAGTATAAAATAATGATTATTTTGATTATTATATATTATATTAAGAGAAATAATTTAATTATATATATTTTTTATTAAAATAAATTATATATTTTAATATAGTACGTTAAATTATAAAATTATTTTTATTATAAAATAGATCTATCGTATTATAAAAATTTATGTTAATTTATAAAATTTATTTTTTTATAATCATTTTGTAGTGATAACACTTCTCTTGTATTAATAAGTTATTTTAAATAAATATTCTCTATTTAAGTGAAATTGAAAGAATTTTTGTCTCCACTAAACAAATGGCAGTGTGGCAATGCAAGTACGCCCTTTACACATAAATTTTTTAATTTTGTTCTCTTATTAAATGTATAGTGTTTGAATGACAAGTAGAAAAATTTAATTAATTTAAGAAGAATAAAATTAAAAAAATAATAAAATAAAATAAAATAAATATGGTGGATGGCGGATGGTGAGTGAGGATAATAAGTAGCAAAATTCATTGATAATATATCATGTATCCAATCTTATACGGTCTATGTATCCTAAAAATGTACTTCATATTATATAAATGAATATGTCGTTAAATTACACTTTAAAAGGTTAGAAAATAATTGATTATTTCGTGTCAATATTAAAAAAATGATATTTCTAGGTCATTTAATTATCATTTTTTTATATTTTTAAATGTTATTGTCAAGAAAAAAATGTTATCAAGTAATTGGTATACATATATATATATATATATATATATATATATATATATATATATATATATATATTAGATAAAAAGTTGTTCTATTAGATTTTAATTCGAAGACATCGATGCACTTGGCGAAAAAAATTGCTTGGAATATTTAGATTAGCAAAAGGCATTTTTCAGGCCATCCTTTCATTTTTTTCGACGTTATTTTATCAAACATCTTGCAAGCATTTGATCCACTTAAAATTTGTCATGTCATGTGGATGCATCAATACTAATTCCTTGTTATATACTAAATAAGTAAATAAGGAATACAAAATCACTGTATATTTTATAATTATTTTTTTACTACTATTTACAGAATATATAATATCACCTCACTGTCTAAACCCAATCTAATTACAATACATCTTTTATTATTAGATTTTAAACTTTTATAATACGTCCACATCACATATATTAGCTAAAGAGTAGTGCTATTTGAGGATCTTTATACCATATATTATTTACATGACATAATATGATTTGTAAAATTTAAATTTTAAAATTTATTTTTCAAATTAAATTATGCCACATAGATGATATGTGATGTAAAGATCTTCAAATAGAATTATTTATCAAATAAATCATTGGCATATCATCAATGAGGCATGACTTTTGTGAAATCTTTTTTTATGGCCGAAGCATTTCTCAATTTCATAACAATAAAAAAAAGAAAAAAAAAGTATTAATGGTTTAATTTTTCTTTTAACCATAATTATAGATATTAAAATAAGTAATATGCTAACCCAACATGGCAAGACTCTTCTCTTATTCTTGAAAATGATGGATTTCTTGTATATGCAAATGAGGGAAGGAATCTACCACTTGGAAATTTGGAAGCAGAAGCTGAGAGTCTGAGGGCCATCCTTGTGCAAAAAGCCCACAAACACAGCCATGGCTGGAATAATTCATGAAGCCCATCATTGCTGCTGCTTATTTTAGTGACAAATGAATCCATGAAGTTACACTCCAACTAAAACAGATCCCACCCATGGTGGCTGAGCTCATTATTGCTCTAAGCATCTCAGGTTAATCAAGCTTTACAATGAAGCTGGAGTGAATTATATGTATGTTTCATCTTAATAATTGCTGAAGGGTCCCAATCATCATACCAAAATGTCCCAACAGGATTGATTGGACAAGATCAGTGGAACTTGAGTCTGGTGCAGATGAGGAAGTAGGTGCAGAGCATTTTGAAAAATGATGATCTTTCTTACTTTAGAAAGGGAATGCAATGATCATATATATGTGCTGGGTGATGCAGTACTTGCTGTTTCTGGCTGGAAGATTTGGTGATTCCCTTTGTTGTAGTTGAACTGTTGTTAGGTAAGCATGATGGAGATGGGAGGGGATCCCACCAATTATTGGTGTGAAAACCATTAATTGATAAGCATTAAATCGTTTGTGGACAAAATGGTTCTTGTGAGCGAGCATGTGGTGGCGAGCATACGATGCACTCTCTTGCCCTAGCTACCACAAACTCAAAATATCCAATTCATTGTCGGGCCAATAAAATATCTACGCTATTCATTATCTCAATTTTTATTATCTTTTTATTATTTTATAACGTGATATAAAAATTATTTATATATTTTACTTATAAATTTATCATCTAATATCAGATTATAAGATGATAAAAAAATAATTAAAAAATAAATGATGAATAGATTTTTTCATAAAAAAATTTTTAGATTAATAATAATTTTATTAATTTTATCAATAATAATTAGGAATATGTTGGTGCGGTTTCACAGCATGTTATGTCGCATCAGTGTTGTTTAGTCAATAATTAAACAAGCCACCGCTAGGATTAAGAAAACTTTTTTTTTTTAAAATCATTTTTAATATTTTTAAATATTTTTAAAAAATATAAAAAATTTATAATAATATTAAAAAAATTTCTTAATCATTAAAATAAAAAGTTAAAAAAACAAAAAAAAAAAGTCAGCAGTAGCACCAGCAGTGGCATAGGCATTCTCCATAATTAAACATTTGACCGTTTATCGAAATATCAATCCGTGCACAGTCCGTACAAGGAGATATGCGCACAGGATTTTGCCACACAACCTCCCAACATCTCAACATCTCACTTTTTTTTAATTTTTTAATATTTTTTTAATTTTTTTTTGAATTTATTCTTTTTAAATTAATTTAATTATTTTATTCATTATTTATATATTAAATATTTGATAAAAGATAAAATAATAAAAATTAAAAAAAAAGTAAAGTGTTGGAAGGTTGTAAAAATTTTTTTCATGCGCACATGGCATGACTCAAATTTTATTATTCTAGTATGCATCTTAACATGATATATTTTAAGTGGTTTGTTTAAATGAATAATTATTTAAAATATGAAAAATTAATAAATATGATCAGAATGAAAAATATATAAAATGGAGAGTAAAATAATTATAATTTTTTTTAAACTTCTATTTCTTACTTTCAGGTTTTCCTTTCATTCAAATTCTGTCACTCTTTCTCCCAAAACGGTGTCGAATGATATATATAACAACAGAATGACGGATTGGGCCAATCTAAGAGAGCATTAAGGCATTCCCAAAATTAAATATTGGGCCTATTGACTATTTCCTTGATTGCCTATTCGCTCTTTTCGACTCCAAATTCTGCAAATATGCACCGTGCAACTCTTCCCGTTATGGAACCCAAGTAGTCAGATTTTGGATGCGGGTTTCGATGTGAATTTTACCCGATCCGATAACTAGATATATATATACCCGGTTATGAATACGGGTACAATACCCAAGTCCCAGGTTTGAGCCCAGATCCCGGATCCCGGTGTAGTTTAGTTTTTTGTCCTCTCTCGTTAAAGTAGAGGATGGTTTGCACATAAACCGTAATTCTCAATTCCGTTTCATTTTGGTGTAGTATTTGGTATTTTATATTTTGAGTTTTATTATATATAAATAAAATCACGTATTAATATGTATATTAATACTGATTCTTTCATATTTAAAATTTAAATTAATATTATTTTTAATAAAATCTACTTTTTGACTAATTATAATAAATTAGTACACATATTAATGCACAAACGTGCTTACAACTAGACTTTTCTTTATACTTTTTTATTCCATTTAGTTTCAAATTTCAACCCATTCCAGACCGAATTGGCATTATGTGCCCTATTTTGCTTTGGACTGTTTTAATGGTAGTTTAGTGATTTTCTTGACTTTTGATAGTATTTTTGTAAATTTTAAATTTAGAGGGTATTTAATTAATTCTAAATTTTATATAATTTTAAAATTTTCCTCTAACTTTAAATATGTCTCCTTATTTTTTTAAATATTATTTTTTTATAATTTCTCTATTTTTTTTCTTACTTTGTTTTTATTGTCTCGACTCAAGTTTTAATTTCTTTTAATATTATCGTTTGACACTAATATCTCTAATCTTTCTAATGTTTTCAATGTATGCTTAGTTTTATATAAAGTCAATACTTCTATATACATATACAAAATGGAAAAAATATAGTTATAAACATAATTATGCACTAATCTGTGCACCAATGTAATATAATTGGTCAAAAAATAGATTTTATTAAAAATAGTATTAATTTAAATTTTAAGTATAAATAAATCAGTATTGATATACAAATTAGTGCGCGACTGTGCTTGTATGTAACAAAATTCTATTGAAATATTTTATTCTACTTCAATCGAAATGATCCAAACAAAATTTAAAATATTTTATGAAAGAGAAATTTAAAACATGGATCGGTCTACGCCCACTGCTAAGAGCTCTCATTAGGCGTTATATTTTTTTTCTCACATCATTTTTTAATATTTTTAAATAATCTTTAAAAAAATTTCAAAATACTATTAAATAATATTTCTTAATCACTAAATAAATTAAAAAAAAAAAGAACAAAAGCTCCAAGTAGGATCTCTGCAGAATTCTTAACTTTTTTCTTCGAGTTCTATTTGGTCACTGAGAATTTTCATATGAGAATTTAGAGTTTTATAATTAAATATTAAAATATTATATTTTAATATTATTATTATTTTAAGATTTAAAAATTTTAAGAAAAAATTAAATTATTTATTATATTTTATATAAAAATTTAAAAAACTTATAATAATAAAAGATAAAAAATTCAAATAGTTAAAAGTACCTAAAACTTTGACACAAACCCATAGGGCCTGGGGATTGGTCAAGGACGTCACGTATTGCGTTTGCACTCCCTATTGGCCTGCAGTACTTTCAATAGGTAATTTTTTACGAATTTTGCTACATATAAATACAGTTACATATTAATCTGTGTATTAATATTGATTTACTCATACTTAAAATTTAAATTAACACTGTTTTTAATCAAATCTAAATTTTGACCAATCACATCACATTGGTGCACAGATTAGTGCACAACTATGCTTGCAACTATATTTTTCTATTTTTCACTTCAGCTTCTAAGTACAACTGGCAATGGGAATCGCAGTACAATCGATTATTTTTATTTTATTTATTTAAAAAAATATAGTTATAAGTATAATTATGTACTAATATGTGCATTAATATAATATGATTTGTCAAAAAGTAAATTTTATTGAAAATAATATTAATTTAAATTTTAAGTATGAATAAATCAATATTAATATACAGATTAGTACGCGACTATATTTATATATAGTAAAACTCTTATTTTTTGGTATGCCAGCAATGCCATGGACAAGTGTTAAGCCATTTGGGTTTTGCTTTTAGAAATGATTAGTAGTCTGGCTTTTGCTCAAAACTTAGTTGGCCGATTTGCCATCGGACCTTGCTACCTCTTCAACTTCATCTCCCCTTCAATTTAGTTGGTTTCCTCATCCACGACCATCGTATCATTAGAGCTGTAGGAATTACTTTCTTCGACAACCTGCTTGCATGGATACTGTAGTTGGCTTCATTGCAGTCCATGATACAACATTCCTACTACTCATTCTCACGAAAACTGCTTCTACATATTTTATGCTTTTACACTTGCAATACATGTAGACAAGAGCGCTACCCACAAAGACATTTTTTTCATGATCAATCCTAATTATATAAGCTCTACAAGACCAAGACAAAGGTGGAAATGGGGGGAGCTCTGGAAATGGAGGGAAATGAAGATAAAGATGAAACATGGAAATGGGAAGATCTCTGGAAATTTGGGGGAAATAAAGACAAATGTGAAAGATAGAAATAGGGAGAGCTCTACAAATAGGAAAAATGACTCGTTTTGGACATATTCAATAATCGGTGTCGTTTAATTCTGTCATGTGGGATGCGGTTTCCCTGCAATTACTCAAGACTGGTTGTCAATAGAGCTTTTTTTTTTTTAGTTTGAGGTAACAGTTTTTGCAGTTACAATTGAGACTCATTTATAAGCTTTAGGCTTCGTTTGGATAGTCCATGAGATGAAATAATAAATCTGTAAGTAGTGATAAATTAATTTATAAATACTTGTGAAATAATTTGAATTAAAATTTTTATTGAATTTTTATAAAAGAAAGAAAAAAATTGAATAAAAATATTATAAAATTAAAATTTTATTAAAATATAATTTTGTTTTTGAGACTTGAAAATATTAAATTATTTTTTATATTTTATATGAATATTTAAAAAAATTATAATAATTAGATAAAAAATTATAAAAGAAATTAAAAAATATTTATATTTAAATAATATTTAAATAATAATATGAGATGAGATCAGACACCCTGAATGATGAGTCTTTCTCAATTGCCAACTCAACGGCTTTGCCACCTGCCAGAGAAGGCCAAAAACTTGACTTCACTAAATAAGCGAGAAAAGCCATTTTTATTATCTATAGTGATAATATAAGCGAGAATCCGCGATGTACAGTGTTAGGAACAGTAAATATTTCCCCCCCCCCCCTTTTTTTTTTTGCTCCAACATTTTTTTCCCATTTTACCCTTCACTTTATTTGGCAATTACGGTAGTTTATGTTTTAGTTGTATTCCACCGACAGCTATTTTTGTCATTTTAACTTCCCACCGACAGATTTCTTTTTCTCTTTTTTTTTTTTTTTCGATTTTGCCCTTATTTTTATTATTTGCTTCGTTGTCCTCAGTGTCGTTTTGCTTTGCCGGTTTGGTTATATTGTATTTTTACAGTTATTTCTGATCTCTTCATCTGATAAATTGAATTGAACTGCAGTTTAAATATTCAAATTTCTTTCATTTCATTTCGTTGTGGCTCTCTACTGTGTTCTACACTCTGTCAGCAATTGAATTGTAAGTACGTTTTTATTGTTTTCCTCAGTATATTGTAAAAATTAACTGTCTTGTATGAATGAATGAATTTGTTACATTATGTAATTAGATGATATGTATATGTATTACAGCAAAAAAAAAAATCGAAAGAAAAAAACTATGTTTGCATATTTACATCTTTATTTACAGAGAGTACACCGAACAAAAAAATTTAACGCATCATATACAAATTCAATCTTCTGAAATTTCATCTTCTGCTTTGTTGTTGTGTGCTGAGAATAGGAAAACAAAACTGCAGTTAATCAAAAAAACGAAACCCAGTTCCTAAATTTTTGAAAAAAAAAAACTATCGGATTGAAGAATTTCACTCTACATGTAAAGTATATGTATAGTGATAATATACATCAATACACCAAAAAATTGCACAAATGAAAAAAATTTCACCTTCCGGCGTGGCCGTGCGCTCCCACGAGTGGCCATTTGCTGCGGATGTGAGCGGCGATGTGAGGGACACCCAACAAACAATAGATTCAACCGAGAAACTCACAGATCCAAATAACAAACCTGTTGAACTCAAGGTTTCAAGTTTCATGTGATTATAAATCTACACATGGATTTTGATGATAACAAATGAATTCAAAGAATAAAGAAGTCTCAAGCTCAAGTTGTCTACACAATGGAGTCAAGCACATCAAGGAAACAAGCATGAGCAAGAAGGGAACAAGTTCACATTAAAATTATAGAGTAATGTTGTAAATCTCTTCAAAATTCGAAATTAGGATTAATGCTCAAAATTAATATTTTATCATAAAGCATTAAAATACATTTTCCACATGTGCATGAATATTTTTGAAAATTAAATTTGAAAATTTTGAAAGATGATTGATTGTCATCTTTTGCATGTGCATGCCTTGATTAAAGGGTTGAACTTTGAAAATATTAAA
The DNA here is from genome assembly GCF_018687715.1 of Carya illinoinensis. Taxonomy (NCBI): domain Eukaryota; kingdom Viridiplantae; phylum Streptophyta; class Magnoliopsida; order Fagales; family Juglandaceae; genus Carya; species Carya illinoinensis. The sequence continues at coordinate 23,997,879 of NC_056763.1, forward strand.
GATGATTGATTATCATCTTTCACATGTGCATGTTTTATTTGAATATTTTCAAAAGTGGTTGATGCTTTTTTAGACTTATACAAAAAGTAAAAGATTAGATTTGAATTTTTTGAAAATGAAAGTGTGCTCATTTTGTCATATGCCAAAAGTAAAAGATTAAGTTTGATTTTTTTAAAAAAGTGAATGATGTTGTCTTTGACAATTGAAAAAGAAGAACCTTTTATTTGAATTCTTTGAAAAAATGAATGATGTTGTCTTTGACAATTGAAAAAGAAGAACTTTTTATTTGAATTTTTTGAAAAAGTGAATGATGTTGTCTTTGACATGTGAATCTTTTTAAATTTGAATATGAAGTCTCATATGCCTATAAATAGATCAATTGAGAGCTTCACATTTACAACACCAAGAGCATACAACATTCATTCAAAGCTTTCATTCTCTCTTCTCTAAGTATTGAGCCTTAATCCTTGTTCATTTTGAGAGATATAGTTTGTGCTGTATTGTTCTTATTTCACTCATTGAGGAGTGTTTTCTGATAACCTACCCACTATCAGCTCTTGTATCAAAAAAAAGGTGTGTATAACCCTTGTGTGTGTAGAAAGTATTCTACACGGGGAATAGTTGAATCACCACGTGTAAGGTGATTGCAAGTGTAGAGGGTGTTCTACACGGATCCTTTGTAGCGGTATTGTTCAAATGTGTAATAGGTTTCTATCTCCACCTGAAGGAGGTTGAATAGTGAATTTGGGAATCCTCAAGGGGTAGCTTGAGGCGAGGACGTAGGCAGTGGGGCCGAACCTCGTTAACATACTGAGTTTGCTTCTCTCTTACCCTTACTCTTTATATTTATTGTTATTTTATATTTTGTTTATATTTTATATTATATATTTGATTTATAATTGTTATTTTTTTTATACAACTCAATTCACCCCCCCTCTTGTGTTAGTCATCTGGGCAACAATTGGTATCAGAGCTAGTTGACCTGTACTGTTCATACAGGCAGATCACTCATGGGAACTCTCTCTTGTGACTGTGTCACCGAAGCAAGACTCTCCGACCATGAGTGACGGTGCACCGGTAGAGACGGTGGCCGGCTAGTCTGATAGGTACAATTGTTAGGTGACATAGGTGCGGCCTATGATCAGTAACAATTGGTATCAGAGCTAAGAGCTCTATTATAAGATTAACTATCTTTTGAGTTAAGATCTTATGGCTAACATTGCAGCTTCATTTGGTGAAGGTCAATCTAGCAGTCGGCCTCCACTCTTTTGTGGAGATAATTACTCATTCTGGAAAGTTAGAATGAGAATATTTCTTCAAGCTCAAGGTAGAAAAATCTGGAAATGTATTGTAAATGGACCTTATATTCCAACAAAAGTGGTTGATGGAGTAAAGGTCAAAAAGGAAGAAGAAGAGTTTGATCGTGAAGACGATAGACTTTATACTTTAAATTTAACTGCTATGAATTTATTATATAATGCTCTTAATGGAAATGAGTTTAATAGAATAATGAATTGCGCTACGGCAAAGGAAATTTGGGATAACTTGGAAGTAACTTATGAAGGAACTTCGCAAGTAAAGGAATCAAAAATTTATATTCTTACTCATGAATATGAAATGTTTAAGATGAATGATGATGAATCTATTTCTAGTATGCACACTCGTTTTACTAACATCATAAACAGCTTGACAGCTCTTGGCAAAGTTTATTCCAAGGTGGAGATAGTAAGAAAAATTCTTAACTCTTTACCAAAACGTTGGGAATCAAAAGTTACAGCGATTCTTGAAGCTAGAGACCTCAAGAAGCTCGAAGTCAATGAACTCATCGGGTCACTTATCACCCATGAGTACACATTGAAAAGAGGAGAAGAAGAAGGAAAGCCAAAGAAGAGCTTAGCACTTAAAGCTGTTCCTCATGAAAGTGAAAGTGATGAAGATGAGGAAAATGACGATAAAGATGAAGAAGTTGCGATGATAACAAGAAGAATTCAGAGGTTCTTGAAGAAAAATAGAACTCCTCCGAGGAAATCTTTCAAAAAGTTTTCCAAGAAAAATTCAGGTAAAAACGACACTTTAATTTGTTATAAATGCAATAAACCTGGTCATATCAAGCCAGATTGTCCTCTGCTAAAGAAAGATCGAAACAAGGGCAAGAAAGCAATGAAAGCTACATGGGATGATGATTCAAGTAGCTCAGATAGTGAAGCAAGCAATGAAGAATCAGCAAATCTTTGTCTTATGGCTAAAGATGACATTGAGGTAACAAATCTTGATAATATTGAAAATCCTTCATATGAAGAATTGCAAAATGTTTTAGAAGAGATTTATGAGGAATTTGAAAAATTGGGTATCAAGTATACTGCTTTGAAAAAGGAAAATTCTTTTTTAACAAACGAAATTGAAATTTTAAGAAAAGAAAGTATCATTTTGAAAGATGAAAATCTTGAATTGAATAAGAAGAAAACCGATTTAGAAAATATTGTTGAAAACTTTACGAATGGAAAAAGAAATTTTGAAAAACTTCTTGGTAGTCAAAGATGTGTTTTTAACAAGGCAGGTTTGGGATATATGCCAAAACAAAAATACAAACCTTATAAAAATTTCTTTGATAATCATTCTACCTCAAAGACTAATATTCAAAATTCTTTTCATAAAAATAATTTTGTCAAAAGAGGATATTATTATAATCATTCAAGTTTTTCATATATGTCACATGCTATTTGTAATTTTTGTAATAGAAATGGTCATAATTATCATACTTGTCCTATTAGAAGAAATCATACAATGACTATTAGGGCCATATGGGTACCTAAAAATCTTGTTTCTTCTAATACTAATAAATAAAGGACCCAAAGAACTTGGGTATCAAGAAAAATCATTTTAATTGTTTTTATAGGTATGCATGAAGTCATCCACAAGCAAAAATAAGTGGTTTTTAGATAGTGGATGTTCAAGACACATGACGGGAGACAAGACTAAGTTCTTTGATCTTAGATCTAAAGAAGAAGGACACGTGACATTTGGAGACAACTCGAAAGGGAAGATCGTGGGAATAAGTAAAATTGGTAATGAATCTTCTCTCATAATTGAAGATGTTCTACTTGTTGAAGGTTTAAAACATAATCTTTTGAGCATAAGTCAATTATGTGATAAAGGATTTACAGTTACTTTTAAAATGGATAAATGCATTATTTTGAATGATCATGATTGTAATATTTGTTTTATTGCTTTTAGAAACAATAATGTTTATACAATTGATTTTGAAGAAATTACCTCACAAGATGTTATTTGCTTGTCAGCTCAAAATGAAACTAGTTGGTTATGGCATAGAAGATTAGGTCATGCCAACATGGAACTTATTTCCAAACTTTCAAAAAATGATCTTGTGAGAGGTTTACCAAAAACATATTTTCTTAAAGACAAAATTTGTGATGCATGTCAATTTGGTAAACAAACAAAAACTTCTTTTAAAACTAAGAAACATATTTCCACTACTAGACCATTGCAACTGATACACATGGATCTTTTTGGACCAAATAGAGTTGCAAGTCTAGGAGGAAAATATTATGCATTTGTTATTGTTGATGATTTCTCTAGATATACTTGGGTCATCTTTTTTGCTCATAAAGATGAGGCACATAATGCCTTTACCAAGTTATGCAAGAGAATTCAAAATGAAAAGGGCTATACTATTTCAAGTATCCGAAGTGATAGGGGAAAGGAGTTTGTTAATAAAAATATTGAAACATTTTGTGATGAAAACGGTTTTATTCATAATTTTTCTGCTCCTCGAACTCTTCAACAAAATGGGGTAGTAGAGAGGAAAAATAGATCTCTTCAAGAGATGGCAAGAACAATGCTCAATGAGAACAACTTGCCTAGTTATTTTTGGGCCGAAGCGGTAAGTACTGCATGTTATGTTATAAATAGAGTTATGTTAAGGTCTAAATTAGATAAAACCCCCTATGAGCTTTGGAATGAGAAAAAGCCCAACATTGGTTACTTTCATGTATTTGGATGCAAATGTTTTATTTTGAATGACAGAGATAATTTAGGCAAGTTTGATGCAAAATCTGATGAAGGTATTTTTATCGGGTATTCTACTAATAGGAAAGCTTATAGAGTATTCAACAAAAAGACTTTGACTGTACAAGAATCTATGCATGTAGTATTTGATGAATCTAATTCTCCACTCTCCAAGAAATCTATTGATGAAGAAACAGAAGGTATAAATAACACAGAAAGTCTCAATCTCAACAAAGAGAAAGCAATAGAGGAAGTTCAACATGGAGCCATCAGGAAAGATCATCAAAATTTAATACAAGATGCAACCAAACAATGAAAATTTGTGAAAGATCATCCAGTGAAACAAATTTTGGGAGAACCTTCACAAGGTGTAAGTACTCGATCATCTCTTAGAAATATTTGTAATCATACTGCTTTTCTATCTCAAATTGAACCCAAAAATATTGATGACGCACTTCTTGATGAATCTTGGATTCTAGCTATGCAAGAAGAGTTGGATCAATTTGAAAGAAATGATGTTTGGACACTTGTTCCTAGACCCAAAAATTATACTATTATTGGAACAAAATGGGTTTTTAGAAACAAGAAAGATGAGTCTGGAGTCATTACTAGAAATAAGGCTCGACTTGTAGTCCAAGGTTTTAATCAAGAAGAAGGAATCGATTATGATGAGACATATGCACCTGTCGCAAGATTAGAAGCTATTCGAATGCTACTTGCATATGCTTGTTATAAAGATTTCAAACTTTTTCAAATGGATGTTAAAAGTGCTTTCTTAAATGGTTTTATAAATGAAGAGGTATATGTTGAGCAACCTCCAGGTTTTGAAAATCATATTTCCCCAAATCATGTTTTCAAACTCACAAAAGCACTATATGAACTTAAACAAGCTCCTAGAGCTTGGTACAAGAGACTCAGTGGTTTCTTAATTGAAAAAGGTTTTTCAAGAGGAAAAATCGACACAACTCTTTTCATTAAATATGAAAATGATGATATTCTTTTGATTCAGATTTATGTTGATGATATAATATTCGGTGCTACTAATGAAAATATGTGTCAAGTTTTTGCTAAGACTATGCAGGAAGAATTTGAGATGAGCATGATGGGTGAACTTACATTCTTTCTCGGATTGCAAATTAAGCAAGCAAAAAGTGGTACATTCATCAATCAATCAAAATATATTAAGGAATTACTAAAGAAGTTTGGGATGGAAAATGCTAAGGAAATTGGAACACCAATGAGCCCATCAACTAAACTTGATAAAGATGAATCCGGTAAGCCAGTTGACTCGAAGATATATCGAGGTATGATTGGTAGCTTATTATATTTAACAGCCAGTAGACCAGATATTATGTTTAGTGTGTGCTTATGTGCACGTTTTCAATCATCTCCAAAAGAATCACATTTAATTGCAGTTAAGCGTATTCTTAGATATCTTAGTGGTACAATTAACCTAGGGTTATGGTACCCTAAGCATACATCTTTCGATCTAATCAGCTACACAGATGCAGATTATGCTGGCTGTAAAATAGATCGAAAAAGCACTAGTGGAGCATGTCATTTCTTAGGTCATGCATTAGTTTCCTGGTTTAGTAAAAAATAAAATTCTGTTGCACTATCTACTGCTGAGGCAGAATATGTTGCTGCGGGTAGTTGTTGTGCTCAAGTTCTCTACATGAAGCAACAACTTGAAGATTTTAAACTCATGTATAATCACATTCCAATCAAATGTGATAATACAAGTGCTATAAATCTTTCAAAGAACCCAATACAACATTCTAGAACTAAGCATATTGAAATAAGGTATCATTTTCTTCGAAATCATGTGCAAAAAGGTGATATAATGTTAGAGTTCACAAACACACACGATCAGTTAGCAGATATTTTCACAAAACCTTTACCAGAAGATAGATTATGTATGATCAGAAGAGAAATAGGTATGATGCATGCTATGAATATCTCTTAAAAGATAGACCAGAATCAATAAAAATAGAGATAGATTTTTTTTAATACTTTTACATAAATTTGAGATTCTTAGCCTCATGTTTGAGACGTTCATTCTCTTCATACAATATCATGTCATTCTTATTCATGGGAACCGGCAAGCGGAATGAAGAATCTAATAAAGATTTCAACTGTTTATTCTTCTGCCGAATGATTCCTTCCCTTGTGTGAGACTCTTGAACAATTTGTTTAAGTACAACAATTTATTCTTTGAGCTTTTCAACTTCGTGATTTTTGGCTTGTAGCCGCTGAGAAAAAGCCACAATAGAGGAAGAGTAGCGAGTCCCAAGACTCACCAAGTCATAAATAGCATCAGAATCTGACTTATTAGTCAGATTATTATTTTTTTGCTGCAACATGGCACCAATGGTAGCTGCAGAAAGAACAGGAGGTTGAGATGCAGAATGCCTCATGGATGGATCTAGAGAAATGTTAGAAGAATGAGCCATTGAGAAAAGAATAGAAGGCTTAAAACGAGAATGCTGAAGGAATGCAGATGAGTTATAGAGATGAGATGAAAACTTGATGCGGATTGGATGAACTTCAGGATTGATTTTATAGAGATAGGATAAAGAATAAGACAAACTATTTTCTCTTCAAATCTTATTTAGTCAAAAGAAATACAAGATATGCTGGACACACATTGTCAAAAGTTTTCTTACTAAGCCAGCGAGATTAACAGTAGATTGTCCCTATTCTTCTAGTAAACGATGAACCTCTGCTGTTATCTGCCGATGTTGACCTTGTATCTGAACCCTTTCTCGTTCCAGCTCCTCTATTCGTGGTTGCAGATCATGAGCATACCAATCTGCAAATTTTTTCAACTCTTGGTTTTCTTGCTTTAGCCTTTTATTCTCACTATCCTTATTAGCAAGCTTCTGTCGTAACTCAGATATTTGCATGTTAAGATGATTAATCTCACTCACCCTCGCCATTAACCTTCGAGACATGATCGTAACAGAGGCAGCATATTGATTACTGAGCATTCTTGATTCTGCAATAATCTCAGAATCAGCCTTACTAGAAAAACGGTTCACTGCTCCTATCATGGTATTGACGACCTCAGGAGAGAAGATTGATGATTGATGCGTCAAGGGTTCCTGATTCAAGTCTGGAACATTAGTGGAAGAGAATTGCTCAGCCATTCTATCGTTGTGGAAAAACAGAACTCAGGTCAAGAAGTGATTATTTTTTTGGCATCCGATAGATGAAAATGATCATTTTTTTATAGAAACTCGCAGCCTTCAATCCCGTTTGTCAACAACATCAGGCGATTGTTTAAATCTTCAGCCGTATTAAATTCATAGAGTTAGGCCTCGAGGCTTTGCAGCACTTGTCGGGTCACGGACGGCTCCATTTTTCAACTATCTACAGTGACTATTAAACGCATCGTTTTCTTTAGTCCATTTATTTGCTGCCGATCCTTTTTAATGATGCCAAAAGGGGGAGAAGTTTTAGACTAGAACATTAACATTGTTTAAATTGCTAAACTTGTTATATATGCTTGGAATTATATTTATACTTTTGCTTGAAAAACTAACGCATATTTTCAGGGGGAGCTTAAGTATTAATACAGGTTTCAAGTTCTATCAAATATTTGTCATCATCAAAAAGGGGGAGATTGTTGAACTCAAGGTTTCAAGTTTCATGTGATTATAAATCTACACATGGATTTTGATGATAACAAATGAATTCAAAGAATAAAGAAGTCTCAAGCTCAAGTTGTCTACACAATGGAGTCAAGCACATCAAGGAAACAAGCATGAGCAAGAAGGGAACAAGTTTACATTAAAATTATAGAGTAATGTTGTAAATCTCTTCAAAATTCGAAATTAGGATTAATGCTCAAAATTAATATTTTATCATAAAGCATTAAAATACATTTTCCACATGTGCATGAATATTTTTGAAAATTAAATTTGAAAATTTTGAAAGATGATTGATTGTCATCTTTTGCATGTGCATGCCTTGATTAAAGGGTTGAACTTTGAAAATATTAAAGATGATTGATTATCATCTTTCACATGTGCATGTTTTATTTGAATATTTTCAAAAGTGGTTGATGCTTTTTTAGACTTATACAAAAAGTAAAAGATTAGATTTGAATTTTTTGAAAATGAAAGTGTGCTCATTTTGTCATATGCCAAAAGTAAAAGATTAAGTTTGATTTTTTTGAAAAAGTGAATGATGTTGTCTTTGACAATTGAAAAAGAAGAACCTTTTATTTGAATTCTTTGAAAAAATGAATGATGTTGTCTTTGACAATTGAAAAAGAAGAACCTTTTATTTGAATTTTTTGAAAAAGTGAATGATGTTGTCTTTGACATGTGAATCTTTTTAAATTTGAATATGAAGTCTCATATGCCTATAAATAGATCAATTGAGAGCTTCACATTTACAACACCAAGAGCATACAACATTCATTCAAAGCTTTCATTCTCTCTTCTCTAAGTATTGAGCCTTAATCCTTGTTCATTTTGAGAGATATAGTTTGCGCTGTATTGTTCTTATTTCACTCATTGAGGAGTGTTTTCTGATAACCTACCCACTATCAGCTCTTGTATAAAAAAAAGGGTGTGTATAACCCTTGTGTGTGTAGAAAGTATTCTACACGGGGAATAGTTGAATCACCACGTGTAAGGTGATTGCAAGTGTAGAGGGTGTTCTACACGGATCCTTTGTAGCGGTATTGTTCAAATGTGTAATAGGTTTCTATCTCCACCTGAAGGAGGTTGAATAGTGAATTTGGGAATCCTCAAGGGGTAGCTTGAGGCAAGGACGTAGGCAGTGGGGCCGAACCTCGTTAACATACTGAGTTTGCTTCTCTCTTACCCTTACTCTTTATATTTATTGCTATTTTATATTTTGTTTATATTTTATATTATATATTTGATTTATAATTGTTATTTTTTTTATACAACTCAATTCACCCCCCCTCTTGTGTTAGTCATCTTGGCAACAAAACCAAAAATTTCGATCAGATAAAAAAATTAAAAAAAAAAAACCGAAAAACCAAATAAGTGAAAAACCAAATAGTTGTTGTACAGATCTCAAAATTTCAAACTTCAAACAACAAAATTGGAGACAATAAGAACAAGATAAAACGAGACAAAAACAAGAACAAAACACGACAAAAAAAATCAAACAAAAACAAATATGTTCAGATCTAAAAGGAAAAAAAGAAATGAAAAATCGTAAAAAATAATGTTCATCTGAAAGTATGAAAAAACAACAAAAAATATACCAAATAAACAGTTTTAGATTATACTCTAAAGAACAATCTAGATCTAAACGCACAAAAAAAAAAAACCCAAATAAACGGAATAGATGAGTGATGCAAACGAAACTCCAAAACATTAAAAGAAGAACAAAATACAAACATAAATCAAACAAGAAGATGAAAGCTGTGAGAGAGAGAGGAAACGGAAGATGAAACGCCCGAGAGAGAAAGAGAAAGAGAGAGAGGGAGAGAGAGAGAGAGAGAGAGATGAAAGGAGGCAGCCAAAATGTTAGGATTAGGTTTAGAGATGATTATATAGGGCTTTGTAGGTTAGAGCCAAATTACTTTTCTGCCCATTTCTATATATATATTTACATAGATATATATCTAGCTATAGACGGACCTTTCAATTATATATATAAATATTTATATATTTATAATCATTTAAACTTTATATTATATTTATTTACTTTTAATTATTTACACTTTTAATCTTACTCATATTTAATATAAATTTAAATAATGATTTTAAAAATAATTTAAATAGTTATGGAAATATAAAAAATTTAATTATATAAATATTATCATACTCACAAAAAAATTATTTAAATTTTTGTTTAAAATATTCACTAAAAAAATACAAAAATATTATTTTAATATAATAAAGAAATCGTAAAGATTGATATATTGGATTTTTGTTTTTTTTTCCATTACTTACACAGTTTATATATTAGTATAAAATTAATTTTGAATATTATTTTTTTATTAATATTTTTTTCTAATCATGTAAACTTTTTATTATATTTATTTACTTCCAATTATCTACACTTTTTATCATAATTATATTTATTATCTTTTTAAATAATAATTTTAAAAATAATTATGGAAATATAAAAATTTAATTATAAAAGTATTATCATACACAATAAAAATGATTGAATTTTTTGTTTAAAATATTCAATAAAGTAACATTTCAAAACATACAAAAATATATTGAGTTGTTAAAATTCTAAATACAACTAAGATAATAATAAAAAAAATAGAAAATTATTATTTTAATAGATTAGATAAACAAACTAAGATAATAAAAAAAAACGAATAGAAAAATATTATTTTAATATATTAGATAAACAATAGCAAATCAAATGTTATAGGTTTTTAAAAACTAAGTAAAATTTGAAAAACAAATTTAGAAAATCTCATTTTTAACTAAATTATAAACAAGTTTATGGGAATTTTAATGTTAATGTCCTTATAAAATTACTTTTTCCGTATTTTCTCAAATTTGTCTATTTTGCTTTCTATTAGATTTTGGTTTTTTTTTTTCGTTTACACCATTTATAGATTAGTATAAGATTAATTTTAAATATTATTTTCATATTAATATTTCCTTCTAATCATTTAACCTTTTTATTATATTTATTTACTTCGAATTATCTACAGTTTTTATTATACTCATATTCATTATAATTTTAAAAATATTTTAAATAATTATGGAAATATAAAAAATTTATAATATCTAATTTTTTGTTTAAAATATTCACTAAAGTAACAATTTAAAAAATAAGAAAAAATATTGAGTTCTTAAATTTATAAATAGAGGTAAAAAATTAATAATAAAACAATAATAGAGTAAAATAAATAAAGAATAAGCAATTGAATCTTAGAGGTTTTAAAAAAATAAGTTAAATTTAAAAAACAAATTAGAAAATGTCATATTTTTCTAAATTAAAGATAATTTTATGGGAAATTTAATTTTAATAATTTTTTAATATTACTTTTATGTTATTCTCTCAAATTTGTCTTTTTTTTTTTTTTTTTCAGATTCTGGTTTTTTTTCCTCATCATTTGCACCACCTATACATTAGTATAAGATTGATTTCATATTTATTTTCTTTATTTTGTAGATTTTACTATTAAGTAAAATTATTTTCCTTTATTTTTATAACTTTTTAAAAGAATAGTTATAAATCTAAATATAAACTAAATTTATAAAAGTAAATTCACTTGTAGGATGGGTAAGTAAATCTATTCATGCTTTCCATTTTCAATTGTTGTACTATTTTTGTCTTCTTTATGTTTTACTTTTTATTTATTTCAACACAGATGTAATCAATTATTAGAGTAGCCATTTATTTCAATATTCAAAAAATCTTTGAAACATGAATAAACTCAATCTAAAAGTCTTACACATAATAAAACAATAATATTGAGTAATATAAAGGAAAAAAATTGTAGATGTAGCTAAAAATACAAATATAATTTAATATACATATAAAATTGAATAATAAATAAGAACATAACATTTCATTTTTATATATGTCAATAATCTATAAAAATAGTCAATATGGTCAATTTATATAAGTATTAACATTGATTAGCTTAAAGATGATCAATCATATTGAGTAATATAAAATAGAGTAAAAATTTTACATGTAACTTAAGAAAAATATATTTTAAAATATATAAAAAATTCATACCAATAAATGACAACTTATTATTTTATTTTTGTACACAAAAAAAAAAGGGGGAACAAATCAAATTAAAATATACATATTTATTAAAAAAACACTTCAACAACCAACAAATTATTTAGAAAAAAATATTATATTGCTGTAAAAAAATTAAACTAAAACAAAATTGATTCAAGTTAAGAATAAATTGTTCAAATTTTTAAACATATGTTATATTCTGCAAAAAAACAATTTCAATGAAGAAAAAATATATAAAAACATAACAATAAAAATAACGACTAAATTTTTTTATCTCTAAAAATATAACATTTAAAAAAATATATATGCTTTAATTTTTTAAAAATTAATATGCTTCTTTTAACTAATAACATCTTCTTTTTTTTTTTTTTTTTTTTATTTGTTGTATTTTTTGTTGTTAAAAATAGTGGCTATTTTGTCATCAAAAGGATTAAAATTCATCTAATAATATATTATATTGGCAACAAATATAATATTGGAATTCTCATTTTATATAATATATATAATGTAATATACAAATATATAATATATAAATCTTATAATATATCCATATATATAAATATATAGAAATAAGAAATATTAATAAATAGAAATAATAAATAAAATAAATAAAATAAAAGAAAATGAAAAATATTTCAAAAAATCAAATTGATTCAATGTTTCAAATTGATGTATCTAAAGTTATTAAACTATTTTGTTTTGCTGATTTCATTTGTATAAATGAATTTTACATTATTTTACATCTTTAAAGAAATATATTCTTGTTAAAAAAATTCTAATATATTATTTGTTGTCAAAAATAGGGGCTATCTTGTCAACAGGAGTATCAAAATTCAGATGACATTATAATTATTTGGTAAGAAATTTGTAAGTGTTCATTTGTTTTGTAAATATTAAACATTTATTTTTTGTTCTATTACATATTTAATTGTACATATTTCTTCAAAATTAAAAAAAATAAAAAATAAAAAACTAATGTCTTATTTGTTGTCAAAATTAGGCCTTTCTTGTTAATAAAGAAATCAAAATTCAAATCACATTATAATCTTTAGAAAAGAAATTTTGAAATAATACAGTAAATATTTATTTTTTGTATAAATATATATATTTAATAATACATATTTAATCTTAAATATTTTTTATTTTACCTTTTGCTAAAATATTGCAAAAATCTGTTTATCATATTTTTACTTTTATTTTTTAATAAACAAATGCTATGAAACTTTTTAAAAAATAAAAAATTTACTACATATTACTATATGTTTCTTTTATGTAAAATCATTGTATATATTATATACAAATCTCAATTTATTCTTACATGTTAATTACACAATTATAAATGTCTTAATTTTTCTTGTTCTTTTACAATATTTGCATTTTATTTATCCATTCATACTTCAATAATTTGTTTTTTTAACAACAGTTTCATTTCTTTAAACATATTTCATGAGACTTATTATATAAATGTTATTTTTTGCAAATATTTATTGATCCAAATATGGTCAATAAAAATTTTAATATAGATTTCAATCTAAATAATGGTGTTTCCATCAAGTTTTAATCTCAGAATCACTATAGAACATAGTGATTTTAAAAATAATACCATATTTAGACAATGATTTGTATGTAAATTTGATTTTATCAAACTATAAAATTTATACCTATAAATTCAAAAAAACATTTTATGACCAATTCTTTAACTGTAAATATTTGCAAAATAAAACATTTTAATTTTTTGTTATTTCTGATTTAAACTATTTAAATTTTATTTTTATTAAATTTAACCATTTAAATAAATGTATGAATTAAAAAAATTTAAATTAAATACAAACTTAATATATAATATAAATTTTTATAACTTCTTTTATATAATTCATTAATTCAAAAATTCAAAAGAAATTTTTAAAAAAACATTTGAATGTTATCAATTGTATCCCTTATCAAAATTAATTGCAACAAATTAAAATTTTTTCATCTCTTTAAAAATTTTAAAAATAAATATTTATTTTTGAAAATAACATACATAACTTTTTAATAGGTATTACATTCTCAAGTAAAAGATCTGCAGTTAACAAATATCGTGCTAGCTAAAGAAACTGTAAGTATTATTTTTCTTTATATACTACAAATTCTTTGCTTTATTCAATTCATGCTTAAAACTATATCTTTATAAAACTATAAAAAATTTATTTTCAAAAATTTATTATTTTGACTGTAACAATAAATTGTTAATTTATTTGCTTAAAAAGTTAGATTATATTTCAGATAAAATTTATCACATTTATTTTGGTGGTTTCATTTCTATAAATGAAATTTACATTACTTTAGATTTAAAAAAAATATTTTCTTATTAAATAAATTCTAATGTATTATTTGTTGTTAAAAATAGGGACTATCTTGTCAACAGGAAGATCAAAATTCAGATAACATTATAATCATTTGGTAAGAAATTTGTAAGTATTTATTTGTTTTATTAATATTAAACATTTATCTTTTGTTCAATTATATATTTATTGGTACATATTTCTTTAAAAGAAAAAAAAAATCTAATGCATTATTTGTTGTAAAAAATATGGCCTTTTTTATTAACAAAAAATTCAAAATTTAAATAACATTATAATCTTTTGACATAAAATTTCTAAATATTATATTAAATATTTATTTTTTGTATAAATATATATTTAATAGTACATATTTAGTCTTAAATATTTTTTATTTTAGCTTTTGCTAAAATGATGCAAAAATCTATTTATCATATTTGTGTTTTAATTTTTTAATAAACAAATGCTATGAAATTTTTTCAAAAATAACAAATTTACTACGTATTAATGTATTGTTCTTTTATTTAAAATCTTTGTATATATTTACAATTGTCTTTTATATGTTGTTAGTTCATAAATTTACACATCATCTCTTTGATGTGAAATTTATTTCCTAACAAAAGTAAATTCATACATTTCTTTTAAAATTATTTCACTTATTAACTGTTTGTATTTTCTTAAACATTTATTTGTCCTTGAACATCAATCCATCCAGAACTTTATTAATAATTTATATCTTTAAAACATTTATTAACATAAAAAAATAAAATAAAATAAAAACTTCTATTTATTATTTTTCTTCTTTCCAGTTCTTAAAAATTTTTAATTTTATAAATATGTTCTTTAAACTTTAATATTTAAATATAAAATCTTTGCATATAAATTTTAATGTTCTGGATGGATTTTTGTTTAAGGATGAATATTTTGTTCCTCTATGTAATAGAATTAAATACCAACAGTTATAAAATATTGTTTTGTCACAATACTATATATAAATCTCAAATTATTCTTAGATATTAATTATACAATTACAATTATAAATGTCTTAAATTTTTTTTTCTTTCAAAATATTTGCATTCTATTTGTCCATCGATACTTTAATATTTTGTTTTTTTAACAGCAATTTCATTTCTTCAAACATATTTCATGATAGTTATTATATAAATGTTATTTTTTGTAAATATTTCTTAATTAACATATGGTCAGTAAAAATTTTAATATAGATTTTAATCTAAATAATGGTGTTTGCATCAAATTTTAATCTCAAAATCACTATAAAACATAGTGATTTTAAAAATAATACCATATTTAGACATTGATTCTATGTAAATTTGAATTTATCAAGCTATAAAATTTATAGCTATAAATTCAAAAAAGACATTTATGACCAATTCTTTAACTATAAATATTTATAAAATAAAACATCCTAATTTTATGTTCTTTCTGATTTAAACTATTTAGATTTTATTTTAATTAAATTTAACCATTTAAAATAAATGTATAAATAAAAAAAATAAAATAAATACAAACTTATTATATAATATAAATTTTTATCACTTCTTTTATATAATTCATTAATTAAAAATTCCAAAATAAATTCTTAAAAAAACATTTGAATGTTATTAATGTTTTAAATTTGATATTATAATAACAAATGACTATTCTTACTATTATATATCAACTAAAGATCAAGTTCTTGCAATTTCGTTTATCAATTGTATTATTTTTGTATTTACAAATAATTATTATAATATCTCTAATCAAAATTAATTGCAACAAATTAAAACATTTTTATCTCTTTAAAAATTTAAAAAAATATATTTCTTGTTAAAAATAACATACATTTTTCTTTTCTAAAAATAGGGATTATATTTTCAACTAAAAGATCTGAAGTCAACAAATATCCTGCTAGCTACAAAAACTGTAAGTATTTTTTTTCCTTGTATATTACAAATTATTTCATTTATTCAATCCATGCTTAAAATTATATCTTTATTTAGCACGTAATATTTTATTCAATAAATTATATAATATAAATAAATATATTTATTATATGTTCTTTTTTGTTCCAATCAATAAACTTTTTGAACTTTTTATTTACTGTCAATTTAAAATTTTGAACTTTTAATTTACTTTATTGACATATCAAATGATAAAATTTTATTATTTATTTCCAAAATCTTTATTTCAAGAAATAATTAAATAAAATTCTGCTTCAAAAACAATCAACAAAAAAATGTCATCTAAAGATCTTCTACAAAACAAAAAAGATCAATTGCAGCAAAGAACAACAAAAAGACATTGTCAGAAACAAGTTTCGAAAAGAGATATGCTTGATTTTCAAGATTCAACGCCATCTGATATTGATCAAATGATTATATCAATCGATGATATATCAGATGATCATCTCGAACCTATTGGCAATATTGAAAATTCTAATATTCAACAATACCATGGAAAGAGGTCCAGAATTTCTCGCTGTAATTTTAACATTCTTGGAATGACCTCCTCAGAAGAGAATAGCATATGCCCAAATGTTCATCTCCTTGCTAAAAATTCAGAAGAATTTACACAATTAAATATTTCATACAGTTCTTCTGCTGGCTCAAGTTATTCTGTAAATTTGTTGAAAGGAAAGTCAACAAATGCACCAACAGAGACAAGTCAACTTTCTGAACAACTTATGGTCCAACAGGTTTAGTAACTTTTCTTTTTTGTCATCATATATTTTATTTATTTACTCTCTTTCAATAATTATTTTTTCTCTAAAATAGGTTCCTCTTGTTGATCAATCACAATCAAGTGCTCAAAAAAATCTGCGAAGATGTACTTTTGGTAAGAACTAAAAATAAAATGAATTCTTTAATAACATTATATTTTATTGTTATTTATATTTAAAATATTGATTGAAAAAAATTATTTAATTATTTCTAATGAAATTTCTTATATTTGTTTTTCCTTTACCCCAACTCAATAGGCACATTACGTCGTCATAATGTTGTACATAGACAAATATTACAAAATGTTCCAGTTGAAGCAAATTATTTACCAAATATGCCACATTGTCAGCATTGCAAAGCAAAAAGATTCTTTCATGAAACAAACAATTTCTGTTGTGCTGATGGATCAATCTCTTTGGTTACAAATGATGTTCCAGATCAACTCTATAATCTGTTTGTTTCAAATACTGCTGAATCTACACAATTTCGGACATATGTTCGAACGTACAACAACAAATTTGCTTTCACATCTTTTGGAGTTAAATTTGACAGAAATTTATGTCGAAGAAACAGAGGAATATATACATTTCGAGCTCAAGGTCAAATTTATCACTGTCTCCCTGATTTGATTCCTTCAGATGGTCAACCTTCTAATTTGCAGCTATATTTCTATGACATTGAACATGAATTCGAGAATCGCATTGTTGACTCAATCAGAATGGATCCTTCTATTATTGCCCAACTTATGGATCTCCTTCGTGTAAATCCATATTCAACATTTTTTCGATCTATTGGTGATTTGCCAAATTTAGAATATCAAAAAATCTGTATAAAATCAGATCCTGGTTTAGATCAACGGGTGTTTAATGCCCCAACATCATCAGAAGTTGCAACTATTTGGGTTGAAAATGATGATTCAGAACATTTAATACCTCGTGATATTTTCGTATTTAATCATATTGGCGGGAGTCATTTAGCTCAATATTATTTTGGATGCTATGATCCGCTTCAATATCCTCTGTTGTTTCCTCTTGGAGATATTGGATGGCACCAAGACATACAAAGAATTAACAAAAGAATTGCATCTGTATCTGCCAATAACTGCACAACTCAATTAATTGATCCTCATCAATCAACATCAGCAGAAGAATTACTCAGAAGAGAAGAACAAGGTTAAATTTTCTAACCTATCTTTTTTATACAACTTATTATTAATATATTTGGTATGTATTTTTTTAAATAATTTTTTATTACTTTTGTAGTTTTAAAGAAAAAGAGAAAAGATCTCATTGTTTCTTGCCGTGAATATTACTGTTACAAGTTGCAAATTAGAGAAAATCTGAAATCTATCCTTCTAATCTCTGGCCGACTTCTTCAACAATTTGTTGTTGACATGTATATCAAGATAGAGACTTCAAGGTTAGATTATTTTCGTTGCAATCAACAACATATTCGATCTGAATTATATCAAGGCATTGTTGATAGCATTAATCTTGGAGAAACAAATGCTTCAAGAATTGGCAAACGTATAATTTTGCCTTCATCTTTTATTGGAGGCCCAAGAGATATGCAAAAAAGATATTTAGAAGCAATGGTTTTAGTTCAACGATATGGCAAACCAGATATTTTTTTGACAATGACATGCAATCCAAATTGGAAAGAGATCTCAACTCAATTGTTACCACATGAGGAAACCCAAAATCGACCTGACTTAATTGCTCGAATTTTTAGAGCAAAATTAGAGGATCTGAAGTATGAATTATTCAAACGAGAAATATTTGGAAAAATCTCAGCATATGTTTATGTTATTGAGCACCAAAAAAGAGGACTTCCACATGCCCATTTCCTGATTATATTGTGTCAAGATTGGAAATTATACGCACCAGAATCTTTTGATAAGATCGTATCTGCTGAATTACCTAACAAAGACAACAACTTACATCTCTATACAGCTGTTGTTAAGCATATGATGCATGGCCCATGTGGAGTTCTAAATCCAACAAATGTATGCATGAAAAAAAATGGTTGTTGCAAAAATAATTACCCAAAACAGTTTGTCTCAAACACTGTTGTTGGAAATGATTGCTTTCCAATATACAAACGCTGCAACAATGGAAGAACAACCAAAATCAGAGGACATGATTTAGATAATCATTGGGTTGTTCCATATAACCCTTATTTACTTGCAAAGTTTGACTGCCATATTAATGTTGAGATATGTTCTACAATAAAAGCTGTCAAGTATCTTTACAAATACATTTATAAAGGCCACGATCGTGTTGCCTTCAATCTGGTTTCTGAACAAAGCACTCAACAGATTGATGAAATTGAAAGATTTCAATCAGCTCGATGGATTACTCCACCAGAGGCTATGTGGAGAGTATTTGGCTTTATTATCAATGAGGTTCATCCAGCAGTCTATAACTTACATTTACATCTTGAAAATCAGCACCAGGTTACTTTCCGTGCACATGAAAACTTAACAAATGTGATACACTCTGACTTTTCAGCAAAGTCAATGCTGACTGAATTTTTCGCAACAAATCAAGTTGATCAGAATGCCAGAAAATTGTTGTATAAAGAATTTCCTGAATTTTATGTTTGGAGCCAACAATACAAAATGTGGACTATTCGAAAAAAACAGGTTGTGATAGGTCGAATTGTTACAGCAAATCCTTTTGAAGGAGAAAAGTATTATCTGCGGATGTTATTAAATCATATAAGAGGTCCTTTATCATTTGATCATCTCAAAACTGTCAATGGTATCTTGGCCCCCACATTTCGTGAAGCTGCAACTATGTATGGTTTATTACAGAGAGATGACAGTTTAGAAGAATGCTTATACGAAGCCTCTCTTTACCAAATGCCTTTCAGTTTAAGAAGACTATTTGCAACAATTTTGGTTTACTGTAATCCTACAAATCCAAGAGATCTCTGGGAACGCTTTGAACAAGATATGTCTGCTGATTTTCAATTAGTTGAAAGTTCTTCATCAACTGTTAGAACTGAAACTTTACGCTCCATCTCCACAATATTTGAATCAATGGGTAGAAACATCAATTCGTTCCATCTTATAGACCAAAACATTGATTTTGATCAAGATGAGTTTTTGTTTAGAGAAATTGATGATGAATTAGCTGTTCCAATTCCAGAAGAAGATCTTCATGCATCAACACTGCTTAATTGCGAACAACAAAATGCTTATAATTCTATCTTACAAAAAGTTTTGTCAAATGAACCTGCGATGTTCTTTATTGATGGTCCTGGTGGTACAGGAAAAACATTTTTATACAAAGCACTCCTTGCTACAACAAGAACAAAGCAATTAATTGCTCTTGCAACTGCTTCATCTGGTGTAGCTGCATCAATCTTACCTGGAGGTCGAACTGCACATTCACGATTCAAAATTCCACTAGATACCAACAAAAATCTCACATGTAGTGTCAGTAAACAAAGTGGACTTGCAAGATTACTACAAAAAGTAAAGTTAATCATATGGGATGAAGCTCCTATGTCAAGAAAAGAATCTATAGAAGCATTGGATAAAATGCTAAAGGATATTAATGATTCAGAATTATCTTTTGGTGGAAAAGTTATTGTATTTGGTGGAGACTTTCGTTAGATTCTACCTGTGGTCCCAAAAGGAACAAGACAACAACAGATTGATGCCAGCTTAGTTGCTTCCTACCTATGGCCAAAATTGACAAAAATTCGTTTAACTGAAAATATGCGTGCAAGATTAGATCCAGACTTCTCAAAATACATATTGGATTTAGGGAATGGGTTACCACCAATCACAATTAATGAATACGTTAGAATTCCTGCAGTCATGTTAATTCCATATGAAAATGATGCTGCTTCTTTGGATCATTTGGTGGATACTGTTTTTCATAATATTTCTGATTATTCAACAAATATTTCAAGCATGATGAATCGAGCTATATTGACACCAAAAAATAGTTATGTTGATGAAATAAACACTTTGTTGATTCAAAGATTTCCTGGAGAGTTAAAACAGTATTACAGTTTTGATGAAACAATCGACGCATCTGAACAGGCAGTCATGGAAGATTTCTTACATACTTTAACACCAAATGGATTTCCTCCACATGAATTATTGTTGAAACAAAACTGTCCAATCATGTTATTGAGAAACATCAATCCTTCAGAAGGACTATGCAATGGAACACGACTAATCTGTCGCAATTTTGATCGTAACGTTATTCATGCAGAAATTGCAGTTGGTCATCACGGTGGCAAAAAGGTTTTTATTCCGAGAATTCCATTTTTACCAAATCCTGATGAAAACAGTGGTTTCCCATTCAAACGAACTCAATTCCCTGTTAAACTAAGCTTTGCAATGAGTATAAACAAGTCACAAGGACAGACATTAGATTTTGTTGGGATATACTTGCCACATTCAGTTTTTTCACATGGACAATTATATGTAGCTTTATCAAGAGCTAAGACTATTTCTGCAATCAAGATTCTGATACGACCAATCTCAACTGATGAACCAGAAAAAAACTGCACAAAAAATATTGTCTACACAGACTTATTAACATTGGCCTCCTCTGACTGATGTTATGCAGGTAACAACTTTTTTTTTTATATTTAATTTTAACTGCTATAAATAGATTAAAAATTTCCTACAATTTTTTTTTTTATATTTCCAATATTCTATTAATTTATTCTTGTTAACTAATTAATACATATAAGTTTCTATTAGTTTTTATTTTACAGTTTAATTAATTCCATTTCTTTCCTTTTATGTTTATAGATTTCATTTCTTTTTGGCTTATCAGTTTTCAAAATGCGGATCACTTATACATCAATTAAAGATATTACTCCAAAGACAAGGGACTGGAAAATCAAGATGCTCGTGGTTGAAAAATCCCCCAAACGAATTGGGCAACACTCATCAATAAAA
This sequence comes from Carya illinoinensis, assembly GCF_018687715.1. Lineage (NCBI taxonomy): Eukaryota > Viridiplantae > Streptophyta > Magnoliopsida > Fagales > Juglandaceae > Carya > Carya illinoinensis. The sequence continues at coordinate 24,019,592 of NC_056763.1, forward strand.
TACCAAAATTTAATGTTGGTAGATGAACAGGTACAATATTTTTTTCTCTACTTACAATTTATTCTACAAATATACTCATATATATATACTTTATATAACATATCTTATACATTCTATGTAATTATATTTACTTGTAAAATTTTTTTACCTTTTTTTTTTTAAAACAAATTCCTTACTTATTATAAAAACTAACAACCAATACTTTCTTATATAATATAGGGAAATCGTCTGCAAGCAACAATGTTCAGAAATGATATTGATTCAAGAGAAGACTCTCTCCAGATGTTTCGATCCTACTATATTATAAATGCATATGTCAAACTACTGGATCCTAAATATAAAACTGAGTCGCATGAATACCAATGGATTATAAATGCAAAAACAATCATCGAAGAGATTCCAGAAAATGAACAACAAGTAGAAATACCAAAGTACAACCTCATTCCCATTAACGAGTTGGATGCTTATAAGGATTCAATTGCAGAAATAGGTAAATTATTATCATTTTTTAATTTTTTTTTCCTAAACAACTAATCATTTCAATATTTTTAATCAGATCTCTTAGCAGTTGCTCTTCACATCAAACCTCCAAAAGAAATAACATTAACAAATGGACCAGCTACTCTTCAAGAAATCTATGTTATAGATCAAAGGTAAATTTTTTTTCCCCTTTTTAATTTTTGAAAATTTTTTTATAATCTTTACTTTTTAAATTCTTTTTAATTTTCTCCTTTCATATCATGTAGCTTCAATCCTATCTTGTTGACTATGTGGGGACGTTTTGTTCAAGACGAATGCAAAAAAATTTCTGAAATAATCGAAACAAAACCAATTCTACTTGCAACAAAGCTCAAAGTTCGTTTTTACAATGGTAATTCTAATAATTCAAATTCTTAATTCTTATTTTAAATCTTACATTTTTTAACTAACAATTATTTATATTAACGAAACAGGACTATCTCTTTCATCTCGACCAGCAAGTGCATTTACAATCAATCCTCTTATCCGTGAAGCAAAACTGCTGCAAAGATGGTAATTCATATTAATTACAATATTTTTTATTAACATATCTATTAAAAATGTTCCAATTATAATTTCTTTTTTTCTTTTTTAGGATTGCAATCAATGATTCAAGACTTGAAGTCATGATTGCAAAATCATTAAAATACCCATCTACATCTTTATCGTCAGTTGGTATTCGACAAATAACAAAAAATTGTGATGTTGCTGCATTACTAAAAAGTTTGCAACCAATGGAGGTAAATTATTTTTCTTAACATCATATTTATATTTATATTCCTTCTCATTAAACAAAATATTGTTCTTAATATAATATAGAAAGCAAAATTCTGGATCAAGGCAAAGATAAATATCATAAATTTGCACCAAATCTTCTTCTATATGTCATGCATCAATTGTAACAAAGGAACTGGGCATGACCATAATGAAAGCTTTCTCTGTTACCACTGCAAACATCAAAGTGTTGCTGAACCACGGTACACATTTTTTTTACTTCAATAATTAACAATTCATTTCAAAATTATTCACATATTAATTTTACCAATACTAACAAAAAATAATACTTTTATTATTTACAGTTGTCGAGCATATGTTGAAGTTGATGACGGGACAGGAAAATTAGCAGCTGTTATGTTCGGTGAACTTGCAGAACAAGTATTGGGTCATTCAGCCATTGATTTCATGAATCATACTGGAGATGTAACTTTATTCTTTTTCACAAAATTTTCAAATAAAATTATATATAAATTATTTTTACATTGACTAATTATCTAAACTCACTAACTATTTACTACACAGGAACATTTATCATTTATACAAAAAATGGCATCTGAAGCTTCAGAAAATCAATGGATGATTCAACTTGCTGTGGACCCAGAAATATTCAACCAACAAAAACACAAAAACTTCAATGTTATCTCCATCAGTCCTGTCCAATATGGACCTAAGCTTGAATGACACATAGACAAAAAAAACAAATCCATAACTCATTTTGCTGTTTATATCTGTGTAATATTTTTGCTGACAATTTTTTGTAACTTAACTAAACAGTTAACAGTAAAACGAAGCAAACATGCATCGCACATTGGTCCTCAACTAGTATTAGTAAAAAGCGGTGCTACTATACGGCTTGTAGATGCTCGCTGCAAGTTACCGCTCGGCTAAAATCAGCTTTTTATTTTTTTAAATTTTTAGTCATATTTTTTATTATTTTAAAATATTTTTAAAAAATATAAAAATATATTAATATATTAATAATTACTTTAACTATTGATTAAAATTAAAATAAAATATCAAAAATATTAAAATGAAGTGTCAAAATAAGATGTCACATTAGCATTTTTGTTTAGTAGTGTCACGTAGGATTAAATAGTTTAGATGAGATGTTTTGTTAAAAATTAAATAAATTATTATTATAATATAATTTTTAATATTAATTTTATTTTAAAAATTAAAAAAATTGAATTATTTATTATATTTTATATTAAATTATTTATTATATTTTATGTAAAAATTTAAAAAAATAATAATGATAAAATGGATGAGATTAGCTAGCTTTGGGTAAAGAAACTGAGCTACATATATGGCTTGCGTTTACTGTTTGCACGTCAAGACCGTGGTGATCAAGAAAATGAAGAACCTTCCATTGGAAGAGATTCGCTAGCAGCTGACGCGATTCATAAATATCTGCTTTTAGGGAACGCAACATAATTATTTGTTTTCCTCTGAATTGTATTTTAATGAATCAAATTAATTCTAGAAATAATTAGTTTATTTTTTGTTTGCTTAAGAAGAGGGACGTTCGGGTCCAAAGATCTTTGAATCCGCCATGAGAAAGACCGGCAGAACTGGAGGAAGACAGGACCAGCGCCAACATCACGACCGTCTTAATGAAATCGATGAGAACTGGGTCCTTAGGCCCCCTGTTGATCAGGAACACAATCTTATTCAGACCGATCTCTCACCGCCGTCCTCCCCTTCCGCAACAGAAAGCAGAATCGAACCAATTACCGCCAGTTTACCCATCTCAAATCGCACCCCTAGAACCGGTCAAAACTCCAAGTGGGTGTCTAAGAATCGGCGTGCCCATGCAGTCAAACCCAAGTTTGTGAAAGTATCTCAGCTGGGTTCTCCGAATAGTGAAGTGGGTTCTCTGAATTCTTTGGATTCTGACATAGGGTCGTTGAATATTGAGCAGAAAGTCAACACGAAGCAAGAGAAAGGCGGGGATGAAGAAGAAGGAGAAGGGCAGGAAAGGGATTGGAGAGAGACAATTAAGATGTCCGAATCAGTTGAGGATGTGGATGGTATTTTCAGTAGATTGGAAGAGTTTCAGCTGGGCGTGGAAGAGCCCGAGTTGTCGGAGGAGCAGCTGAAGATCAACGATCAGCTGCAGGGGGACGAGGTAACTAATTTAGCGAGCTTACCTATGGTACGATGTGTTAGTTTTTAATCTTGGAAATGATTAAAAAATTTGATGCAGAGTAAAAAATAATGTGAACTATTACCAATATTCATGTGTCGGTACGGTTATCTAAATTTAAATAAAAATGTATTATAGTAACTTTAACCAGTGAATGTTTCTTGGGATGGGAGTTTTAACCGCATGCCAACCAAATAAAAGTTATGTACTTTGGGGAATGAGAAACTTTTTAAATATATTCTCTAATATTTGAAAAGTTATAACTTCTCAAAAGTGTTTCTTTATTTTATTTGTGACTTTTCACAAGTGCCTTTTAATTTTCTATAAATAGGAAACCCTAACCACAAATTCTTTCACTGCAAATTCTCTACAAAAACTTAGAGAAACACTTCCTCATTTGTTTTTCTTTCTTTGGGCTTTGGCTATTTTATATTGAGTTCGAGGATCTCATTTTGTGTGCACCAACAAGGAGTTTAACGAAAATTGATGTTGTTGTATCTTGAGAGTAGACTACTGTCAAGAAGCCTAGAGCATGTTTAAATTTGGAGGCGGCAGAATCTATTGTAAGGAAATGGTCCATCACAATGTGCCTCAATACCGGGTTCTTTATTTCTAATTTGTTCTTGTTATTTTATATATTCTCTAGTTTAAAAAGCATTTCAAAATATTTACCAACACGATAACATCGTTTTGAGGTTTTTGGTGATTGATGATGGCTTATATGTTGCTTTGGCCATTTTCTGAGTAGAGTTCTTTGAATGTGTCAAAACCTTAGAAAGATCTCTCACCGCCATTTTCTGAGATGCCTTTTATAAGATGTGCAGCTCAATTTACTAGAGAGGTTTCCTTACTGTCATATAGTTCAGCGATTATATCTTACCCTTTGTCGGGATTCCATCCATGCAAGTGTTGTGGCCTATTTGGAGTGCGTTCATCCATCTATACAAGTTTTATTGTCTTTCAAATTAAAGTCTGGTTGAAATTGGTATTGGATTTGACAACTTTAAGACTCATTACAAGGATTTTGTTGAACTAGATAGTACTCTTTTTGAGAGATGGTTGACACTTTGAGGTGCCAAGCAATCAAATCATTTTTCAAAAGTAGAACACATATGAGGATTTGAAAAGAGATCGAGCTTGACATTAAAACGATCTCATGGATGAAAGAAGTCAAGAACGGTTGCTTTGCAAGGTAGGAACTTTATGATTGCTTAGTATTACCTTTAATCATTTGTGTTTTTCTTTTGCAGTTACTTGCTATGGAATCCATTTATGGAGACAATGTTTTCATCCTTGACAGGCACGATGGCTTAAGATCTTTTCAGGTTTTGCAATAAACTAGTAACTAAAAATCAAATTTGATCATCCATAAGGAATTGAATGAAAAATTTTCTTTTGCAGATTCATATACACATTGAAGCACCAAGTGGAATTGCTGTTACTGCAATACTAAAATCATCTGATGAACTTAAAACCAAAATTGAAAGTTTAGATGATTTCTCATACTCTTTCAGAGTTGAATATCTTCCACCAATTTTGTTGACTTGTTTATTACCTAAACCATACCCTAGCCACCTACCGCCTTATTTTGCTCTCTCTGTCCAGTGGTTGGATTCAAGTAAGATTTCCAATCTTTGCTCTAAGCTGGACTCAATATGGAGGGAACAGCTAGGGCAGGAAGTCATATACCAGTGGGTGGAATGGCTACAAAGTTCTTCTCTTTCTCACCTTGGGTTTGATAAAGAAATTATGCTTGGTACGTATGGAAAAAAACTTACAGGAGATAGACGTGCAGTTTCTGGAATTTCTTCCCCAGATGTGGATATTCCTCTAATAAAAAGCTACAATGATGAGAGACGCCTTGAGAACTTCTGCACAAACTTGCATGAATGCTGCATCTGTTTTAGTGAGTATGCAGGTAATTTTCAGCCTTTACTTGACAAGCTACAGTGAGTTATTATTTTTCAAAGTACATATCTCTCATCATTATTATTATTGTTATCATTATTAGAACTCAGTGTGCACCGTGCAGTGATTTAGGCATAATTTTATATTTCCCTTGAATCCTGTGTCAGGATTTGCATTCTGTAGCAGAGGTTCCAGGATAGGGTTTCTTGATTGCATTGATTTCTTGTCTGAACAGATTTCTTTAGTTTGCTGTATCTGTGTGGATTTAACAATCGTCCATCAGTGAATTTTCATCAACTAAAAACCCAATTCTTATGACCCTATTTTCTCCTTGTAAAATGTATTAGGTACTGAGTTCATCAGATTGCCATGCCAGCATTTCTTCTGCTGCAAATGTATGAGGACTTATTCTGACATGCATATCAAGGAAGGCACCATAAGCAAGCTTCAATGTCCTGATACAAAATGTGGAGGTATGGTCCCTCCTGCTTTGTTGAAACGATTGCTTAGTGATGAGGAGTATGAACGGTGGGAGTCCTTGATGTTACAAAAAACACTTGATTCGATGTCTGATGTTGCTTATTGCCCGAGATGTGAAACACCTTGCATAGAAGATGAGGACCAGCATGCTCAATGCTCAAAGTGCTTGTTTAGCTTTTGTACATTGTGCAGGGAGCGGCGCCATGTAGGCATAGCCTGTATGACACCAGAACAGAAGCTTCTTATTTTGCAGGTAAATTTTTTAGATTCCTCTCTGGCATCTCTTTTTTTGCTATTTTTTAGTCCCTTCTGTATTACTGGGGTGTGTGTATCATTTCCATCGATTGAGAATACTTGAGTCTGTCAACTCCTTTTTGGTGGAAATATAGTCACATACCTTGTATGATGGTGGTGGTATACAAAAAAAAGTTCTATTCCAAATGTGATTCAAGGACTTGGCCCTGCGTATGGCTAACCCTTGGATTCTGGTTTTTTGCTTTCACTTTTGAGTTTGAAGTCTCGCTTAGGTTCTTTCCATCTTTCATTTCAACAAAACATAGCTCGGTAGCTTCACTCTTAAGCAGAGGATCTACACATATCTAGCAGGCTGCCCCAAACCCAACAAGGAAAAAATAAAAGATACACATACATGTTCTTTATGATCCATTAATTTGTGTAGTTTCGGTAAATTGAACTCTTTCATGATGGCTTCAGAGTGAGTTTTACTGAAGAGTCCAATACATCAATATTTAGAGGAGGATTCAACCCACATGGTACCATAGCATTATATTGTCCATTTAATCTGTGAGTTTTATAGCATTGTTTTTTTCCATGTCCTGTATGACAGAGTGAGAGTACTTCGTTGTTATTTCACATTCAAGATTTCCCAATGGTCCAGTGTGTAAGAAACCTCATGATGTCTTCAAATATTTTTCCTCTCAGTAAAAAGGTGTCCCACAATGTTCTGGACCTTCTTTTTTCTATTTACTCATTTATAAAAAGGATTGTACACTGTGATTGGGGCTTGTCTCTTGATATTATGTCAGTCTCGCTATCCCATAATGATATCTTCTGCATTTGGGTTCTTTCTGACCCCCGTTTAAGTTTCTTCTAAGCATTTCCTTGCCTTTCTAATTAACATCCACCATATTGTAGTAAACTTCCATATTACTAGACACTCAGATTCTTTGCTTTTTGACTGCAGGAACGCCAGAATTCATCCCAACTAAAGGAGGACCAAAAGCATAGAGAACGTGAGATGATCAATGAGATTCTTAGTGTCAAGGAAATACTTCGAGATGCTAAGCAGTGTCCATCGTGTAAGATGGCAATTTCCAGAACTGAAGGTTGCAACAAGATGGTGTGTGATAACTGTGGGCAGTATTTCTGCTACCGCTGTAACCAGGCAATTGATGGATATGATCATTTCGGGTAATTAATTTACATGTAGTTTAGATTTTACTAATTATGCTCTTTTTGTTTCTGCCTGAATGTATGACTAATGAATTTCTATCAACTTAATTACTTGTAATTGTTCAAGGAGTGGGACATGCAATCTGTTCCCACAAGAAGAAATTCAGGAGTGGGAAGAGCGCATGAATCCTCACCAAGTGTTGGGTCAGATTCGAGCTGAACTCTTTGCCGCACGTGGTCAGGCATGCCCTAATTGTGGTCAATTCAATGCAAAGGTGAGTTGAAATCGGGCGTCTTAAAAGTTTGGATATCAAGACCCGTAGTTATGTCCAACTTGCTTTTATACGCTGTCACCTATAAATTATTTTCTTTGATTTAGATAAGTTTATGAAAATGTCTTGGTACATCTTACGCATTGTATCTTCAAACACACTAATAAATGCATTACAAGTGATACAAGATTATTGAAATGACTTGCTTATATGTATATGTGTATATATATATATATAAAAGGAGGGGAATTGAGGAAGAAAGGCTCCTGAAACAATCAAGTGGATAAAAGTTTTTAGTGAATTGAAATCCTCTTGATTATCAAGTTTTTCTTTTATTGGGGAATCACCACATTTATTGCTTATAAGAAGACAATTATTGACATTCATAGCAATGCTGCCCAAACCTCCATGCTTTAAGAGTCAATAATAAGACCAAAAAAGGAAAGAGATAGCCCACATTGTTACTGACATATTAGTTGTGTTTCTCAATTGAAGAGAAGATATTCTTATATTTCATGACACTGACCTAGGAAATCCGGCCATATGAAGCCTGAGTCGAATGTCGCCTGGGCCAAGAAGCATGTCTATTGTATAAAAATCGAATCTGACAAAATACTGGACTAGAAACTGTTTCTCCTTCATTGGTTTCTTGATCAATTCTGTTGACAGGCATTTTAAATGTCTTTGGTTTGAACTACAGACTTGCACTAGTTTGATTGATATGGCTCTCTGTTTTATGCTTTTCTTGGCTATACTAACAGATTGGCAACAACAATCATATCTTTTGCTGGGCGTGCCAAGTTCATTATTGCTATCTATGCAAAAAGATTGTGAGACGTAGCTCTCAGCATTATGGACCTCGGGGTTGCAAACAGCACACGGTTGGGTAGCCTCCTACACTATCATTGAACACTCAGGCGTGTACTTGGCATATTCGAATGAGCAAACCGAGCAGCCTGTCATGGTCTGTAAACAGTTGTGTTGATGCATTAGGACGAAATGGATTAATCCGCTTGACTATTGTGGTGATTTGTATCAAGTTCCAGTGGAAGGTTCTTCTATTTGTTAGATATTTTAACATGAACATTAATAAACGGATCTTCAATTTCATATGATCCACAATAATAAACAGTAATAAATAAATGCGTACCTTTCTCCATCAGTTTGATGAAGAATTAAATCTGGCTATGAGAGAAGGATCACCCTAGCAATTTCGCCTCACAAGTGTCTCACGATGGCAAAAGGCACTCTAATATTGTAGGTGAGAACCCTTTAATTCCTCAGTACTATTTATAGATTTCTGACCATCAAGAAATCTAAGAGTTTGTATCTGACTATAATTAGAGATAGAGTTTTAATCTTATCTCTTAGGATTTCTGTTATCCCGTTATCACTTATCTTTAATCTGATAAACTTGAGCTATTTTAAATTTTATTAAGATGGGTGTGTGGGACATAGAGTTTAAATAAAACTCTTATATTCTCCCACTTGGCCCATACGCCCATAAAATAATATTTTCCGTTTATGGGTTTATTACAGGAAATTAACCATACTGCGCAACTTCATTTCCTGAACCTTTCATAGCTCAAAGTATGTTACATGAGTTCTGTAATATCAATGTTAAATCAACTACTAATGCGAGTCATGACGGTCCTTTGTTATATAATCAACAAATTCCCTTCCATGTACCACAACACCAGCAACCAATTTTACATGATCTTTAATTGGGATAATTAAGGCTAATACCGTAATGCCTTGGGTTCCAATTCATGTCTGTTGCAGACATTATCTTGTCACCATTCTTCCAAACCATTCAATGTACAAAGAATTGGAAAGACAAGAAAACAGAAACAAAACAACCATAATAGATATCATTAAGTGTCCAAAACAAAATAAAAGATCTACGAGCTCAATTAACATGTTTACATCATAAGACCCATTCTGTCAACATGTTCTTTAAACTGTTTCGCTACTAGACCCTTTGTTAATGGGTCTGCTATCATAAGCGTAGTACTAATATGTTCTATGGACATTGTCTGTTTCTGTACTTCCTCCTTGACACTTAAGTATTTGAGCTCCATGTGTTTAGCACCTTTAGAATACCTATCATTTTTGGAGAAAAATACTGCAGAGGAATTATCACAATAAATTCTCAGCGGCCTTTCTATAGAGTCAACAACTCCAAGCCCTGAGATAAAGTTCCTCAGCCATAAACCATGCACTGTGGCCTCAAAGCATGCCACAAACTCAGCCTCCATTGTTGATGAAGCAGTGATAGTTTGTTTCATACTTTTCCATGAGATCGCTCCACCGGCTAGTAGGAAAACATATCCAGAAGTAGATTTCCTACTATCAGAACAACCGGCAAAATCAGAGTCTGAGTATCCAGTTACCTCTAAGTTGTCAGTTCTTCTAAAGGTAAGCTGGTAATCCTTAGTTCCTTGCAAATATCGCAATACTCTCTTTGCTGCTTTTTAATGAGACATCCCTGGGTTACTCTGGTAACGCCCAAGCATGCCAACTGCAAAACTGATGTCTGGCCTCGTGCAAATCTGTGCATATATCAAGCTCCCCACAATCGAAGCATAGGGGATTTTTGCCATCTCTTTACGCTCCCACTCAGTTTTAGGACATTGTGATAGGCTAAACTTATCACCTTTTGATATCGGAGTATCAAGTGATGAGTAACTTTTCATGCCAAATCTCTCAAGAACTCTTTCTATGTAATTTTTCTGAGACAATCCCAACAGTCCTTGTTTTCGATCTCGGAGGATTTCAATTCCAATCACAAAGGATGCCTCACCCATATCTTTCATTTCAAAGTTCTTAGATAGAAAACTCTTGGTTTCATAAAGTAAGCCAAGATCACTACTAGCCAACAAGATATCATCAACATACAGGATCAAAAATATAAACTTGCTCCCACTGACCTTTAGGTATATACATCGATCAACGATGTTTTCTTTAAATCCAAAGGCAGTAATGGTATCATTGAACTTTAAGTACCACTGTCGGGAAGCTTGTTTAAGCCCGTATATTGATTTCTTAAGCTTACATACTAGGTGATCTTTGCCCTTTTCTGAGTAGCCCTCTGGCTGCTCCATGTAGACCACTTCATCCAAACTTCCATTTAGAAAAGCTGTTTTCACATCCATCTGGTGTAACTCTAAATCAAAATGAGCCACCAATGCCATAATGATTCTGAATTAGTCCTTTTTAGATACTGGAGAAAATGTCTCTTTGTAATCAATGCCTTCTTTCTGGGTGAAACCCTTAGCAACAAGTCTGGCCTTATGTCGTTCGACGTTGCCTTTAGAGTCGCGTTTGGTCTTAAAGACCCATTTACACCCGACTCTTTTACACCCTTTAGGCAACTCAACGAGATCCCAAACTTGATTTCGATCCATGGATTTCAACTCTTCTTTCATGGCATCGATCCATTTACTAGAATCACATCTCTCTATAGCTTGTGAAAACGTTAGTGGATCTTCACTTGTCCCAATGTCAAATTCAGATTCTTGGAGATATACCACATAGTCTGCTGAAATAGCAGGTCTCCGATCTCTCTGAGATCTGCGTAAGACTATCTGTTCTGGTAACTCCGAACTTGGTTCATCAGTGATATTATCATTCTGAGATGGGTGATCATTTTCTTATTCCAATGTATCATTGTGATGATCAATTAGAGGAACCATTATCTTTTCTGAGGATGTAGGTATGAGGACATCTACTCGTACTTCCTCAATGATCACATCTCTAGGTTCTATTTTCCCACTGATTTCGTCAAGTTCAATGAATTTGGCATTCCCTGTTTCCACTATTCTCGGACTGTGATTAGGACAGTAAAACCTATATCCTTTGGATCTCTCTGGGTAGCCAATAAAGTACCCACTTACTGTTCTGGGATCCAATTTCTTTTCATGTGGGTTGTAAAGTCTCGCTTCTGCTGGGCAACCCCAGACATGCATGTGTCTTAAACTTGGTGTCCTACCAGTCCATAGCTCGAAAGGAGTTTTTGGAACTGACTTATTAGGAACCCGGTTTAAGATATAAGTTGCCGTTTTAATGGCTTCACCCCACAATGATTTGGGTAAGGTAGAATTGCTTACCATACTTCTGACCATATCCAATAAAGTCCGATTACGCCTTTCAGCAACACCGTTCTGCTGTGGCGTCCCTGGCATCGTGTACTGTGCAACAATGCCACGTTAGTCTAGAAGTTTGGCGAATGGGCCAGGGTTACGACCCGATTCGTCATACTTTCCATAGTATTCTCCACCTCGATCCGACCTGATGATTTTCACCTTTCTATCTAACTGTCTTTCCACCTCCATGAGAAATACCTCAAGTACTGAAACAGCTTGAGATTTCTTATGTAGCAGATAGATATATCCAAACCGTGAAAAATCATCTATAAAAGTGATAAAATACTTTTCTCCACCAAAACATTCAGTGGAGAATGGTCCACATATATCTGTGTGAATTATTTCAAGAAGCTCTTTACTTCTTGTGGCACCTTTCTTAGTATGTTTGGTTTGCTTTCCTTTAATGCAATCCACACATACTTCAAGATTAGTAAAATCTAAATGCGGAAGTATCCATTCTTTCACTAATCTCTCTAACCTTTCTTTGGAGATGTGCCCCAATCTCTTATGTACAAGTCATAAGAATGTTCATTCATCATGTTTCTTTTAGTTCCAATACACATTTCATGGTTATGGGTATAGGTATTATGAATAAATGTATTATCGAGACAAAGTCGATAAAGACCATCGGAAAGAAACCCAGAACCAATAGATAAAGAGTCTCTGGACAAATTGAAACTACCATTGTGAAATGAAAAGGAATAACCATCAGAGTCCAGTCTAGAAAGGGAAATTAAATTACGCCTCACAGAAGGCACAAAAACTGTGTTATGAAGGTCTAAAAAATGACCAGTACTCAAAACTAAACGAAAAGTCCCTATGGCCAAAACTTCAGCCTTATTCTCATTTCCCATAAAAATGAATCGCTCACTGGGGCTTGGTGTTTGGCTTGTAAGGTATCCCTGCATGGTTATAGAAACATGAACATTAGCACCTGAATCTAGCCACCAAGAATTAGTAGGAACATTTACAAGGTTTGATTCAAAACATACAAGGGCAAGAGGCTTACCCTTCTTTTCAAACCAAGCCTTACGTTTCTGACACTCAGATTTCATGTGTCTATTTTTCCCACACCAGTAGCATTTGGTACTACTATGTTGAACCTGATTAACATTTCCAGGCTCCTTTCCTCTTGGTGGTCCAATTCGTTTCTTTTTACTATAATGGTGCTTTTTCTTTCCAGCTTCTTTGGTCACAAAATTAGCAGAGTAATGCCCTTGTTGTTTCAGTCTTACTTCCTCCTGAACTACCATACTTGCCAGCTCATTCACATTCCATTTATCCTTAATAGAATTATAATGCATCTGGAATGGACCATACTGAGGTGGCAATGAGTTCAGAACAAACTGAACAATAAAGGACTCCTCTACCTTCATTCCCAGGGTTTGTAATCTAGCAGCAAGATTTGTCATTTCAAGGATATGGCTCCATCATATTTCATGGTGGTAAGTCTAGCCATCAGTGTTCCTGCTAAAGACTTATCTGCAGACTTAAATCTCTCCTGAGTATTTTTCAAAAAACTTTGGGCATCCTCAACACTAGGGAGTGAATTTTTAATATTTTCAGATATGGTCATTTTCATGAACATTAGACTCAGCCTGTTTGATCTCTCCCACTGTTTAAATGATTCTTTCTCATCACTGTTACTCTCTTCAGTGATGGGTGGTGGTTTTGGACTTGTAAGGGATGAGTCCAGGTTAAGGACCCCTAAGGTGAATCTGACTCGCTCAACCCACTCAGAAAAATTAGAGCCATTCAAAATAGGAACTGATGAAGTTTGTGAATGTAATGATGTCGGTACATTTACTGCAAGAAAATATTCGTCACATAATGCTTTGAGTTAGACACTTATAAACAATAATCAGAATTTAAATAATTATGGATGAACTAGTAGTGTCATCAAAACCCTCCTTTGGGAGTAGATCTTAATACACAAAGTGTTCTCACCAATATTAAATTCTGTGGATGAACTAAGTGTATCATCAGAATTCTCCTTTGGGAGTAAACTCTGACATACAAATTGTTCCCTCCAACTTTTCTTTTGATGGATGAACTAGTAGTGTCATCAAAACCCTCCTTTGGGAGTAGATCTTGATACACAAAGTGTTCACTCCAACCTTAATTTGATAGATGAACTAGTAGTATCGTCAAGATTCTCCTTTGGGAGTAGATCTTGACACACAAAATTGTTCACTCTATCATATCCACCTTACTATGGAATTTAATGATTGTTCACCTAAATTAAAGAAAATCTTGTACCTTTGGGCAACCAAGTTTTTCTTTAATTTTGATGAAAATCACTTGTCCATATTGGATAAATAATTATATATAGCATGATAATAAGAGCCAATTCATACATGTATTTTATGTATGTAATAATAATATGCATATGACATTTAATAAAATGTAATACATGTATTTAACAATAATATCACGCAAATAACATTTAATAAAATTTAATGCATGTATGTAACAATAATAACGTGCGTATAACATTTAATCAAACTTTTCATACATGTAAATAACAATAATGACATGTATAAATAAATAAATAAAATTCGGAATTTTTTTTTTTTTTTTTATTAAACCTGTTCTTGCTGCCGCGGCCAGTGGGCTTGACAACCCTCTGCCGCTGTTACAGAGGCACCGCGGAGGACTTCCACTCCTCCTCCCAGTGCCGACCTCAGGGCAGCAACCATTCGGGGCTTCACAGACTCACAGCCCCTCATGTTGCACACTGCCGAAGCCACACGGTGGCCTTTCCTCAACCCACTCATTTCAGATACAATAAGTACAGTTCATGAAATCTAAAATATGTAATACTTTAAACAATACACGAGGAAGTGAAAATAAAACCAAAGAAGGAGATGTTCAGTACGGAATAATGAAAACCGAATTGCTTTTCATTAATGTGAGTGTATCGTTCTTTCTCAAATAGTAAATATATTATTTTTTAATCTTTTTCGATATAATGAAATCACAATACACGACAATATATATTTACTGAATATCTTATTAAGATCATAAAAAATCTATAACCTGGCTCTGATACCACATGTTAGATATTTTAACATGAACATTAATAAACGGATCTTCGATTTCATATGATCCACAATAATAAACAGTAATAAATAAATGCGTACCTTTCTCCATCAGTTTGATGAAGAATTAAATCTGGCTATGAGAGAAGGATCACCCTAGCAATTTCGCCTCACAAGTGTCTCACGATGACAAAAGGCACTCTAATATTGTAGGTGAGAACCCTTTAATCCCTCAGTGCTATTTATAGATTTCTGACCATCAAGAAATCTAAGAGTTTATATCTGACTATAATTAGAGATAGAGTTTTAATCTTATCTCTTAGGATTTCTGTTATCCCGTTATCACTCATCTTTAATCTGATAAACTTGAGCTATTTCAAATTTTATTAAGATGGGTGTGTGGGACATAGAGTTTAAATAAAACTCTTACACTATTATCTTTTGCCTCGTTCCTGATTAGTTGAGACATCTCGACCATACAATATTCTCCAGAGTGTTGTAACGTATATGTTTTTGAATTTTGCTTCGGCGGGCTTGAGATCACATTATTTTTCTTTTCGGTGATGTTGGGTGTGACTTCTCCTTTTGTTGCGTGTTCTGTTTATACAGTGAGCTGTTGTGCAGCGAGCAGTGTCTCGGAATACGAAAACATTCTCATAATATTAGTGATTATCAAGCTATTTTGATTATCATAAACTGGGAGTAATACATTATCCGTACTTTCTAATTAGCCTGTAAATATGACAATGAGCTTGAAAATCTATCCCTTTAAACGGCATATATAAACTATGTTTAGTAAACTAAAGCTATGATGATTGTTCTTTGTTCTCATCATCTATCGACATCTAGACATGCACAATCCATCTGTTTGGACTATCCTTTTTTTTAACGTTAGGTTTAGTAAATAAGATAAGAATTTTTAGTTTGGATGAAGGTTTAAAATATTATTTATTATTATTATTATTATTTTAAAATTTGAAAAAGTTAAATTATTTATTATATTTCGTATGGAAATTTAAAAAATTTGTAATGATGAGATGAGATTAGACTAATTTTGAAGGCATATATAATTGTTTGCATCTACTTCTTCGTCTTTTTTTTTCCCCCTAATCAAGCATGCTTATCATAGATATAAAAATATTGCAAACATATAGAAGGAGACTATCAATATACAAAATGCAACTAGGTATATTATTTAAGGGTATATGACCAAAAACTAAATTGCTTACGATCCACTGTACCCCAAAGTGCACACATTGATTTTGAAATCAATGAATTTTTTAATGCTCCAATCATACCGATTTTGTAATGCATGATCAATGTCTTCAATAATTGAAGTTATATGCCATATTGGAGCATCATCATTTATGGCTAATATTACCAACTGGGCATCTCCTTCCAGGATAATGGGACCCTTTTGCAAGTGTTCAGCTATATTTATAATGAGTAGGGCTGAAGAGCCTTCTGCAATGACAAGAATGGTAAACTGATTTTTTTATGTCCATATTTCCAAGATCTTCTTATGGTAGTTAAAAGATGGTAGAATTTAGAATTTAAGTCCAAAGTAGTTAGCAAAGTGAGTCAGGATTTTTTATTGCCACAAAGTTTCTTGATGCTTCAATTGTTCGTGAATGTTTTGTTGAAGTTACTTCTCTCTTGACGGAAACTATGGATTTGGAGGGTTGCAATGAATATTAAGAAGCTCGTTTTCTATTTGGTGGATATTGGCTTGGATTTTTCCAAAGTGAACTTTATTCCAGTGTTTGAGAGCCTTTTTGGTGGCGTTGATTTTCCTGCAAAGTATAAATGCCAAGTTTCCAATAAAATGCTTGCACCAGACTTATAGAATTATTATCTGACTTAATGCCTCATGGATCTACAATTCTTCAAATTTGAATGATAAAGCACATCAAAAGTGCTTTGTTGTATTGAGTAGAAACAAATGGTGGTCCAATACTAAAGATGTTAGATGCTGCAAAGTAGCATCTAGGAATAATAATCTCCATTGAGGATTTGCTATTCCATGATCTAATCCTTCTCTAATCAAAGCATTTCTCTGTCTGTTGTTGGCAAGTAAAAGTAGAATCAGTGAAGCCAATGTCAATTAAGCCATATGTGCCCATCAAATTTTTTAGTCCACTAATTGAAGAAGACGTAACAGGTCACCCTCCAAATTTTTCTTATTGGTTTAAGAGATCATTGAAATCTCCTATGCAAACCCATGGACCCGAGAATGAATTGAAGGTTGAGTACAATTAGTTCCAAAATCTTGCTTTTTTTATGCCATTGTGCTGGGGCATATATGTTGCAAGCTAATGATGATTAGGAGGATCAAAGTAAATTAAAATAAATAACGCATTCATATTAATATATACAAGTTCAATATTTACACGTAGACGCCATAGTAGCAAAATGCCTCATTTTATTTTCAAGATTGGGAAGTTTACAAAACAATGAAAACCTAGACTATTCATAATGGTTAGGATACGTTTAGCTAGCACCATGGTCTCTGAAAAAAATATGATGTCTGGGTTATATTTTCTAATATTAGCCCTTAAACTTCTTATTATCTTGGGACAGGCTAGTCCCATGCAATTCCATATCATTGTCTTCATGGAGCAGGTGGAGGCATGGTTGAGTCCATCTCGTCAGCTATTTTGGATTTCTCGATTGTTGCATGTGGTGTTGTCCTGTGATATAATTTTGTTCGAATATGCTCATTTGTGATTTTCCCTGCAGCACTAGAGTGCATTTGAAGAAACATATTTGTTAGATTTTCCTCCTCATTGGTAGGATTTTGGTCAATATCACCAATTGGGATAGGAGATGGAGGGACTTTGTGTAAAAACTTTTTGGAATCTTTTTTTCGATGGCTGACTTTCTTCCTGCACAAAAGGGGTATTCCTCTTGAAAATTTAGGAACTTCAATGGGTTTAAGTGGACTGCTCGTGAGTTGTTCATTCAATATGGGCCTTTTGCTTGTGTCCTCAGTGGGCTCAAAGTGTTAGAGCTTTTTGGGCTATGGTTGAATAATTAGGCTTGATTTTTAAAAAAGAAACCTTGGGATGGCTAATCTGGATAGGCAATAGTGGGCTCACTTACATGGGCCGAGAGGTCTTTTTTATAGTGCTTTGCATGCTGTGCTTTGTAGCCAACCAAGGCAGCTTGCATCTGCTTCCACTGAGAGTGCCATACACTTTCGTTTTTGTATAGAGGGATATGAAAATATTTATAGTGCCAAATCAGACAATGTGTTGTAAGAGATGTGATTTGCCCCCATTTGAGAAGTCTAAAAACTTGGATTGACTAACGGGAAGGGATTTTTCCGTTTGAATGCCAAGTTGAGTTGAGAGGGGTTAAGATTTTTATGAATAGTAGTGAGTTGAGATGGTAGAGTGAGTTTTATGAAGCCCACTTAAGGTGAGTATAAATGTGTTTAGATGTTAAAATGAATTTATATGTAATTATAGGAAGTTGAAAAAAGTTGTGGGTTCCACATGTAAATAGGCATTGAGTTGAAAAAGATTGTGGGTTTCATGTGAAAAAAGATTTTGAGTTGAGATGAGTTTTGTGATTTGAAAGTTGGGTATTTAGATGTTAGATTCTATTTAAAATTAGAATGAACTTAAGTTACAAACAGGGTCATTGAGTACAAATTAAATCCAACTTTGATTGCTTAAAAGCAATTGGTGAGGACGATTCAATCTACTGTAGATAGATGAATGTTGTTGAACAGTAGTTCAATGGGATGGAAGCTTGTTGGGTATGGAACTGGCTGGGTTGGAAATCCAACGAGGCTTGCAGATCTTAGAGGCTCGAAGGGAATATCTTCGTTGACGCCAAACTTAGGGATCGAGAGCCATTTGAAGGTGAGGTCTGCACTGGGTTGGAGAGTTCACTGGTTAAGAGGCAGTGTTGACACCTAACTTTGAGGATGTATTTTAGTGGTGAAAGCAAGCTCCGTGCTTATTGGTTGCCATTTTTGGAGAGTACCTACACAGACGAAGCCACTGGTGAGTGCTAAAGGAATCTTTACAAACATTTCATTTTCTGCATTTATAATTTCTTCCATTTTTTTCTTTGCCCTTTGCACTGTGGGAATAGATCTCTTTGAACTAGTTTGATCTTTGCTGCTCTTTCATAATATAGATTCCAATTTGAGTGTTTGTCTGTAAAATTTCCCTTCCTACTAGCTTGTCCAACTACGGGTTTGTCTATTCAATGGCTTTGGCTTGTTGTGGAGATTGACTTGTTGCTGAGTTGTGGAGGTCAGCTCTTAGCCAAGAACCGAAAAGTAGTTGGGGAGGGATGATTTTTAGGAATGTGTAGAATATCTGTGAGTGACCTATTCTCCCACAAGCATAGCAAAAATCAGTCACTCTCTTATATTTGAATGAAATCGATGTATCTATGTTGTAATCTCTGATAAGCCAAAAATCTTGTTTCAGTAGTTTTGTAATGTCTATTTCAACCTTTATCCTTTTAAATTTTCTCCAAGCTATTTCAAATTGTGATCTACTTCCAGCTTTAGTAAGTTTCCCATAGCTTTGCCAATGTTTATAGCATTTTCTATAATCATATGGCCCAATGTAAGTCTATCTATTTGCACATGAAAGACTGGAGAATTTAAACTTATCTCATGCCATGTAGATCTTGGAGGCCACGATTTGAGGACGAGCAAATCCCCCTAAAAGTTCCGTGGAGCTTGGTTGGGGATCCTTTGTTTATCATGGATCAATTGAAATGTGAAGAAGAAGAGATTAACTTCTAGATCTTTAATGTGAAAATTTTGTTCACCATGCTGCTTTGATGTTTGTATGTAGTGCAGTTTTGTTCAAGGGACGAGCAGCCACAATCCATCCAACCAATGTAAGATTTATGGTTTTCTTTGTTGTTTCTATAGTTGGTGCCAGGTTGAGATCTTTTTAGGGTAGAGCTTCTATTTGATTAGTGGGTCCATTCCTATAAGTGGAGAACTGTTCCAAGTAGTCTTGGGTTGTTTTTTTTTTAGGTCAATGGTTGATTACTCCATGAAGTAGTGGAATTCACTAAAAGGTGAAAGAGAGAGTCAAGAGGGAGAGTGGATATTCTTTATCTAACTTTATAGTATCTTACCTTATTATTATTAAAAGAAAAGCTCTGGATGCATTCAAATTTATGTAGTCGTCGTGCACTAATCCAATGTGGATCGGTTCAATCAACTAAGGATTCTGCTGCGTACGTAGAGTCGAGTATGTGCAAGAAGAGAGGGGGGGGCTAATGTGACGTGCATCATGCCACGTCAATATTTGTGCTAAAAGTGGATGCAGAAGTGAGAAAGAAAACAGAGAGAGAGAGAGAGAGAGAGAGAGAGAGAAGGATATAGAATTTATTTGCTGAAACTTTCATGAACTTATCAAATTCAGCAAATATGTTCATAGCAAATAAATGTAACCATTTGTCTTTTCTGTAGTGAGCTCGATCGACTTCCTATAATAGTGATTATAGATTTTACAAATTACACCTTCAAGCCTCTCCTGAGGAACAACAAGAATGCTATCAACAATAGAGTCATTCTATATACAACTGTAAAGTACGTAAAAGCTGCATAATCGTTTTGAAAAAGAGTAAGATTTTCTATTAAAAAATTAATTAATTTTTTCATATAAATCATATGTTTTATTTACTTTTTCCGAAATAATTACTGCATAATTTATGATTATAAATATTTTTTCTTTTTTTTTAAACATATACCAAGTGGCATCACGCCATGTCAGATTAGTCTCTCAGGACTGCATGTACTCGACTGTACGTAGCAAAATTCTTACAGACGCCTGAGTTGAGGTACTTTTATGATTTCCAGCCACTTTTGCTGTATGTACCTGTGATTTTTTCATATCTAGATTGCTTTCAACTGGGTCTTTCTCTAGCATAATCTCGTCTTCGTCGAGGATAGTGTTCTTGAGAAGTTTTGAACTAAAAAGATTTGTTTTTGAGAAGTTTCAACATTGGAATACCGTTGGTTTCGCTGATCCCAAAGAGTTGCTACGAGGCTGCTTGTGGTATTGCCTGAAGAAGCTTACTTCGGCCGTTAATGGGTATGTGTTCGACTGTTCGTGCCCAAGAATATGTACACCTAAGTTTGGTTTACTTCGAAACGAACTCATTTTTGGCCCGAAACGCCTTGTTAGAGCTTGTTATGCTGCTTCCTTGGCAGTTGGCATTGTCATCAGAAGACCATTCCATGTACAGTTGCGTTGGCTGCTCTTAGGGCTTTTTCACTCTTCTGAAATTGAAGGAACAAAAATTCTTGTACGTTTTTGGCCTTTTTTTTTTTTTTTAAATTAACTCATCAGTTTTTAAAAAAAAAAAAATTAACTCATCATTCTTATATTATAATTATATTTGATTTTATTATTTTATTAAAAAAAATTAGATTTTTAATAACGAAGTATACTCTGTTTCAAAAGAAGACGTAGCTAACATTATTTTCCTCGCATTTTCTCTCCCCTTCGCCTCCTACAAGTCCTCTCCCGAAAGAAAACCCTCTCCCTCGCCGTCGCCGCGTATATGTTCAAAACAATTTCAAGAACTTTCGGGAACCAACAGAGAAACTTCAAAAGTCCCAAAACCCACTGCAGCATAAGCAAATGCATCCTTCTAGTACAGAGCCAACGCTTTGCTAACCTTCGCGGTGACCATCCTCGTACTCACGTGCGCCATGGCCTCCTTCTCCGACAATTTCAACCACCCCTCGCTCTCTGCCATATCGAGGTTTATCTCTCTCACTCAAAAACTTACCTTTTCTTAATTTCAAGCTTGAATTATTATCCTTTTTTTTTTCTTCTATGTTTCGCCCGCACCACATAGACGGAGAGCCCCCCATATTTATCTTCATCTCCTTCTTCTTTCCTTTCGCGCCATCCGTCGCTTGTCTCCGTTTTTGCCAACAAAATAAATCCAGCAGTTAGCTGCTTCCTTTTCAATTTTTAAATTCTTCTTCATTTTTTGCTTTCCTGGAGCAGGAAGGGGGTTGTGAAAGGGTTGAAGAACTCTGGTTCTGGGCTTGCTCTTGACAGCCGTTGGTAAAGATAAATCATAAAAGAAAAAAATTAGTATTTTAATAGTACAATGGAAAAAGAAGCTACTCAATGTGAAGAGTAAGATATATAGCTTAGCCATAGTCAAAACAGTGACCATTGTTAGCCAAATTTGCCAATTTTTTTAGTTAATTCGATACCAATGCTCTAAACATAACCCTATGCTATGGAGAGCGATGCTTCTCTACAATACATTCGGGCACAGACAATTTCTGAGAGACTACTGCCCATCTTTTTTCCCGATTTTCCCTCTCTCTCTCTCTCTCTCTCTCTCTCTCTCTATCTATCTCTCTCTCTCTCTCTCTCTCTCTCTCTCTCTCTTTCTGTGATAATTACAGAAGCCTCAATAGAGGTACTTCTATGATTTCCGGCCACTTTTGCTGTATCTTCCTGTAAATTTTTCATATCTAGATTGCTTTCAATTGGGTCTTTCTCTAGCATAATGTTGTCTTCATCAAGAATGGTGTTCTGGGTAGTATATATTTTTCCTTTTGAACTAAAAATATTTTTTTTTCAGAAGTTTCAAGATTGGAATACTGGTGGTTTCGCTGACTCCAAAGAGTTGTTATGAGGCTGCTTGTGGTATTGCTTGAAGAAACTTGCATTGGCTGTTAATGGGTATGTGTTCTTGCCCAAGAATATGTATACCTAAGTTTGGTTTGCTTCGAAAGGAACTCATTTTTGGCCTGAAACGCCTTGTAAGGACTTATTATGCTGCTTCCTTGGAATTGTTATTAGAAGACCATTCGTTTGATGAAAGTCCTAAATTTGAAAATAAGACAGTTGATAACGTTAATGTCCCGAGAAGTAGCTCAAGCATCCAAAATAGGCGCAAGCTATTTCCTTTAGTTGGCAGAGTGTTCAAGTCTTTGAATTGGATGGTTGCAAGGGAAATAAGATTTTCAACGGCCGTGAGAAAGTGTGGATTTTCTCATTCCGTCAATGCATTCAGAACTATTATTCATATATTTGCATTAGCTGGGATGCAGATGGAGGTACATGCTTTGCTTAGAGATATCATTGGATATTATAAAGAAGGTGATCGGGATGTATTTGAATTGTTCCCAACTTTGCTGGATTCATCTCAGCATGTGGCGAGATCAGTTGTGGTATTTGATGTACTTATAAAAGTATTTGCAGCCAATTCAATGCTTGAGAATGCCGTGGATGTGTATGTGCGGACTAAGAGTATTGGGCTTAAGCCAGATATTCGTTCTTGTAATTTCTTGTTGAAGTGTTTGGTGGAAGCAAATAAAGTGGAATTTGTTACAAGTTTATATGAAGATATAAAACAATCTGGGCCATCGCCCAATGTTTACACATACACAATTATCATGAGCTTTTACTGTAAAGGACATCTTGGTCAGGATGTGGATATTGGACGAGCGACTGAGATTCTAGAAGAAATGGAGAGTTGTGGTGAAAACCCAACTGTTGTGACATACAGTACCTATATCCATGGACTTTGTAAAGTTGGTTGTGTTGAGTTTGCCTTTGAATTTATTCGGAATTTGAGATGTAGAAACCAGCCCCTCAACAACTATTGTTATAATCCTATTATTTATGGATTTTCCCAAAAAGGTGATTTATATGAAGCTTCGAAGGTTTTGGAAGAAATGAAGAGCTATGGAATACCACCAGATATTTACAGTTACAGCATTTTGATTGATGGGTTTTGCAAGAAAGGGGATGTTGAGAAAGGTCTTAATTTGATTGAGGAAATGCATCTTTCTGATTTGAGACCATCCCTAGTTACCTATAGTTCACTCTTCTATGGCCTATGTAAGAGTGGACTGACAAACATCTCACTAGATATGTTCCATAATCTTGGGGATGCAGGTTATAGTTATGATCATATTGCTTATGAAATATTAATCAATGGATTATGTAGGCAAGATGATATGCATTATGCCTATAAACTTTTGGAGGAGATGATCGGCAATAATTTGGTGCCTGATGCTTTCAATTTTCACAGTCTGATTCATGGTTTCTGCAAGTTAGGGTTCTTAGATAAGGCCATGGAGGTTTTCAATATCATGCTACATCATGGTGTCTTGCCTAATACTGTCACTTACAATGTTATAATTGATGGGTATTGCAAGGAAGGGCACTTGGAGGAAGCCTTGAAACTTATGGCTGAAATGCAAGACCTAGGGATCTTTCTTAACACATACACCTATAATGCAGTTATTAACAGACTGTGCAAGGAAAGAAAATCAGAAAAGGCTTGGGAACTTTTTCCTCAAATGCTTAAGAGAAATACACTCCCTGGAGTTGTTAATTATAGTACGCTGATGGATGGTTTTACCAAACAGTCAAATTTTAAGAAGGCTTTGATGTTGTATACAATAATGCTAAAAATTGGGGTCATGCCGAACACAGTTACATATACCATTCTTGTTAACATATTTTGCCGTAGGAACAAAATGAATGAAGCGTATCATTTTTTCAAGGAAATGATAAAAAATGGTTTGGTTCCAGATAAGATTACTTACACATCTTTGATAGCTGGATTTAGCAGAACTAATGATATGAACAAGGCTTGGGCATTACTCAATGAAATGTTGAATAAAGGCCACATGCCCAGTGTCGTTACTTATACCTGTTTAATTGATGGGTTCTGCAAGGTGAACCGCATGGATATGGCCGACTTGTTGATTGATGAAATGAAGAGAAACAAAGTGACTCCAGATGTGGTAACTTACACTGTTCTCATCATTGGATACCATAGACTTGGAAATATTGAGAGAGCACGTGAGTTATTTGATGAAATGAAGTTAAGTGGTATTATTCCTGATGATACTGCTTTGCGCTGGGGCATAAAGCTGGAGTAGTTTCCAAAGGCTAGGAAGCCGGGGGAATAGAGTTATGAGGACCAGATGGTATGCTACTGATCTCTTTTCTCTATATTGTTTGGTATTTCCAACTTTATATACTGGTTTGATACATAAAGCTTTCTTGTGAAGCTTACCACATCCTGATTTCATCACTTCATCTACATTTTTGAAAATATATAGTATATACCATAAGCAATTCCTCTGCTCACATACTGGTAGATGCACAATTGGCTTAAGATCCAGAATTTGGGTGAGATATCAGTTACATCCAAGAAAGGGAACCTATGACTTTTTGTTTTGCCGTACTTTTTTTATATGGGGGGCTGACTATTGAATCTGAAATTAGAAACATGAAGTAAATAGTTTCAATGCATCTCTGCACTTATGCCTGTGGTTTCCCTCACGGTACTTGTTCTTGAAATAGTTTAGGTAGTTTACTTGTTCTTGAAATAGAGTTATCCAATGAACACTGGTGGAACCTATTTCGTTCACTGACTGTCACATAATCATGAAGCAGATAATGCTGATGATTCTAGCTGTTTTGGTGATTGGAGACAGATTGACCACTGGTTAATACCACTTAATGAGGGTACTATCAGATTGGTCATGTTGTCAAAAAACATTGCAAAAGCCACATTGGGTGAGGACTCTAGGAACACCATCTCATTTAGAAGTTTTCTAATAATTTTGAATTTATTTTTTGCAAGCTTCTTATTAATCTGCTTATTTTTTTAATATAATATGCATGACAAAAATTACTTATGTATCATCTTGAAAGCCAAATACGCATGTGTGAATTATACTTTTGCTTTATATTTGGCCAAAACATTGTGATATACCAAATGCTTTTGATTCATTAGTATGGATGGATTTTTCTTCTGCTAAATGAAAGCCAAATCATCGTATGAACTATGATTATGCAAGTTATATTCTTTGCAGAAAACTGTGGTTCTTTCTTTTGGAATGGTTTGATGTGCTGTTGCTTTGTATACAATTTGTAATAAATTCAGGCTGTTGTTTACCAATCAAAAAATAAATAAATTCAGGCTGCTGAATAAGTTGGCAGGTGAATTAGATGTATGAAAAAATTTTGGGGGGTGAAAATGCCAATGGTTCTTGCACCAAATAGTATCTTGTCCCTCCATACTATAGTTGTGAAGTTAGGTCATTGAACTCCCTTACGATTCACAACATTACACCAATTCGATATATATGAACTATTGAATTAGCCATTCACTCCCATTAAATCTAAAAGATAAAGACTTTCAAATTATTTTACTGGTTTACATAATTAAAAATAAATAAAAAATTGTTCTTGAAGATAATTATGCTGACCCAGGATTGGTTTACATTAAAAAATACATAAGAGTAAAAGATAAGAAGTTATCACTTGCCTTTCAGGAAGAAAAATGCTTAAAAAGAATGGGAGCAAGCTCTCTTAGAAATTGAAGCTCCCAATTTGAGTATGACGAATATTAAGCATAATATCAATAGCCATAGCACTATAAAAAGAAATATTGTTTTACAACTTTTATGTATTTTTTATTTATTATGTTTTCGTCGGAAATTATTCTTTTTTATTAGAAAGAATAAAGTTTTATTGATTGGAAAGAGGTATAGACCAAATACACAAAGATTATACATGGATTACACCTAGCATCATCTAGGAACCATAAATGGATACAAGCAAGTGGTGAAAATGTGTCAGGTCTGGGATTTGTGAAATATCTTTTAATATCAAATTTCTCATACTTTGGTTGGGGAAAATCAGAATCTTTTGGTGAGTATGAAGACCATTCTGTCTTTCCTGTCCAAGGATTTGGCTTTAAAAAAAATATCTTTTGGAGGATATACTTTTTCATTTTGGTTTTTATTGTCTTTCAAAAAGAAACTACAATTTGTTGATTTTCTTAGCATATTTGTCCAATCAATATTTTACATTGGTATGAGAGGTTCTGTTTTCTTTCTTTTTTTCATATTTTTCCTTTTTCCTTCTTTTTTTTTTTTTTTTTTGTTTGTAATTGCATGATAGGTTCCTGCTCTTGGATCAACATACCTGGAAGAATTTTCTATTTTTATTATTTATGCTCTTAATACATTATTGGATAAATTTTATTAAGCATGAACTATATCTGGTATTCGTTTATCTTATTGCTGAAATCCTAGAGTACAGCCAAGGCCAGTGCTCTTCAATCGGCAAAAACCACAATCTTCAAATTAAATGGAGCGAGGGAAGGGGGCGTATTCAGTCATTTTGTTGATGCTGACCAATCAAAGTTGCATTCTTCTTGTTCCCAAGCATTAGGACAAGTGCACTAATAAATGAGCAATGCATGTACATCTACACGCTCAGATCGATTAAAGGAACATGGAAGGTGATTTATATCCCGATATGATAAGATCCAGATCTATTAAATTATAACTGAAGGAAGTTGCTTGCTTCTTGCAGGTGAACTGTTAAAGGTGGATATCTCACAAAATTCTACCTAACCAAGGTCTTTGCTTACATGCGCACTGTACCAGTAAAGAGCAAACTAACTCAAAAGCCTCAAAGGTTGAGGGCATTGCAAGGAAAAAGCCAAGAGGATCCACCTGAACCTGGTCTCATGTTTGATCAACAAGAAGCATTTATTGAAAGGTTGTTGATAAGCTCCAATTCTGAGTTACACTCAAGAACTGAAGTCATTTACACTGGAAATGAAAAGGGTATGCGGGAAATATCTGTTAGCATATATCTTTATCACGTCAACCAGTTTTGTATCCAGAGAAAATTTCATTCTAGTGCAGCATCAAGACAACACCACCCTTTGTATCTTAGCTAGCTTGGACCAACAAGTAGGAATGTTAGCGAGTAATAAGAAACTTCGGTTTTTACCAATCCAACAACACCTTGTCATATAAGCATGGCCACTTCTAGTGACCTTTTAATCTTGCCTAACCCTTTATCTTAGGCAGGGAAAGAATGAGGCTCAGTAATCACAGAGTTAAAACTCTATCTTAGGCAGGGAAAGAAATCTACTTCTAAGCAGTGATCCAAACCCTCCCAACCTATACTATAAGCATCCATAAACAGAGCCATCTAGAATTTTTGATGGTGTCAACAAAAGGAGGAGCATAAGATCCACTGGATATCCTGGAAAAGAATAGAGCAAGCCAAGTCAGCTGGGGGTTTGGGTTTTAGGGACCTTGAATGTTTCAACAAGGCAATGCTTTCCAAGTAGTGTTGGAGATTAATTCAAGACCCTAACTCTCTTGTTGCTAAAATATTAAAAGCCAAATACTTTCCTAACTCAACATTTCAGACAGCTAAAGTTTGCTCTAAATACTCATTTGTGTGGAGAAGTCTCCTTGCAGTCAGACATGTTGTAGAGGTTGACTCTTTCTGGAGGGTGGGACAGGATCCAACATCTTTATCATATGACAAATGTCTAAACCATTCAAATCCCAGTAAGGTCACAAGTCCAGTCAAGACTCTAGATGGTAATGCAACTGTTGCAGAACTGATTGATCCTGAGACTAGGTTGTGGAAGGTAGACTTGGTACTAGACATTTTTAATGAAGGGGAAGCTAACTCAATCTTGCAAACTCCTATTAGCACTATGAACACTATGGACAGAATCATATGGCATGGAACTACAAATGGTTCCTTTTCAGTAAAGAGTGCATACCACATGGAGAAATTAAGGGAGGTGGCAACTCAAGGACAAGCTTCTACTAGCAGCAAGTTAAAAGATGTTTGGAACAAAATATGGCAACTTCATGTCACACCTGGTGATAAAGTCTTCATATGTAGAGCCTGTTAGGAGGCCCTCCCCACTCAATCCAATACGTTCAAAAAGAAAGTGGTGAATAACCCACTATGCCCCATTTGTTGCAGAGATGAAGAAAGTGTCTTTCATGCATTGTAGAGCTGTGAAACAGCAATGGATGTATAGAATCAATGCTCCAAAAGGCTTCAGAAATGTGCTATACCTCAGACCCCTATGCTTTTGTTTTTCGAGTCATTATATATGGCCCTAAATGCAGAAGATTTGCATGAGTTAGTAGTGGTGACAAGGAAATTGTGGTAGAGAATGAATACTTTCATCTTTAACAATGAGTTTGCTCATCCTAACTCCATTGTTAGAGAGACTAGAATTCTAGTAGACATGATGTCTGAGGGGGACATTGATCCTCAAAGCAATAGCAGAGCCATCCAAGTATGCTCATCAGAGGCTGTTTGGAAGGCACCTTCATCGACCTAGTTTAAAATCAACTAGGATGATGCAGTGGATAAGGCCAATGGATTGATTGGTATAAGAGTTGTCATTAGGGACTGTGTTGGTCAGATCCTTGCCACAATGAGGCAGAGGAAACAGTTTTTTCTTGACCCCTTATTAGCTGAAGCATATAGAGCTCTACATACTGTTAAAATGAGATTGGACCTTGGATTGCATTAGATTATTATTGAAGGTGACTCACTGCAAGTAACAAAGGCGTTACGAGAAGACAAGGAAATGAAGTAGCTCAAGCATGTTTATGAGTGAAACAAGGTCATGTCTTAATTTTTTTTTTTTTTTTTTTTTGCTGAGTGAGATATTTCTCATGTTAGGAGAAATGACAATTTTATAGCTCGCTCACTTGCAAAAGATGCTCTTACCATTTCAGATTCAATTGTAATTATGGAGGAAGCTCCTCCTTGTATCTCATGACTTTTATAATGGAATGGCATAAGGATATTTCCTTTAAAAAAAAAAATCTTGCCTAACCCTCAAGACCGTGAGAAGAATGAAAATTCTCGTGATGAAGGACAGCCACTCTTGGTAATCACTTATGTGTAAGGATTGCACGAGCCTCCATGAATGACATAAATGAGATTGCAATTCGGGTGAAAATGACAAGTGGATTTATTTGCCTACACCTGATGAACCAAAGGTATCTCCAAAATTGGTGATTTTTTATTTCATAAAATTTATTTATTAGATTTTAGCGTTAAAATAGAAGGTACCAATTCATGGCAATTCAAAAAAGAAATATTACATCTACACAAATATTTTTACAAAAAATAACTTTCACGATCACTTAAGTTATGTCTGGACAGTGAGTTGAAATGGGATAAATTGAGATTAAAGTTGAAAGTTAAATAAAATATTATTAGAAGATTATTTTTTAATATTATTATTTTAAGATTTGAAAATTTTAAATTGTTTATTATATTTTGTATGTAAATTTATAAAAGTTGTAATAATAAAATGAGATTGGTTAAGAGTCCCTTTCAATCCAAATCGAACCTTCATAATGAGATCGTCAATTTTGGCTCAACAAAAGTTGATTAAAAAATTCAACTCAAAATAAATCTAACGCATTAACATGTAAAACCACTCTTACAGAATTCTTGTACAGATTAAGCAATCCTCAATTAAAAAAAGATTAATGATACTCTAAATTACAAACCTTGTCATTCAAAGTTACACATGGCTATCTGTCATATTTCAAACTTCTTTTATCAGTCGTCGTTGGTTTGATTATATAAAATTAAACTATCTTACCTTATCTCTTATAATTATTATAACTTTTTAAAATTTTCACATAAAATATAATAAACAATTTAATTTATTTAAATTTAAAAATAAAACTAATATTATAAAATTATATTATAAAAATATTTTATTCAACTTTCAATAAAATATCTCATCTTATCTGAACTGTGTAATCTAAGCATAACACCTATTTGAAATCTACTTTATGTTGATGATATAAAAAATTAAGATATAAAAGGGTATTGCTTTGTTAAAAAAAAATGGATAATAATGAGATGAGATTGGTTAAGAGTCCATTTCAATCCAAACTGAAGCTTCATAATGAGATCGTCAATTTTGGCTCAACAAAAGTTAATTAAAAAATTCAACTCAAAATAAATCTAACACATTAACATGTAAAACTACTCTTACAGAATTCTTGTACAGATTAAGCAATCCTCAATTAAAAAAAGATTAATGATACTCTAAATTACAAACCTTGTCATTCAAAGTTACACATGGCTATGTGACATGTGTCATATTTCAAACTTCTTTTATCAGTCGTTATTGGTTTGATTATATAAAATTAAACTATCTCATCTCATCTTTTATAATTATCATAAATTTTTTAAATTTTCACATAAAATATAATAAACAATTCAATTTATTTAAATCTAAAAATAAAACTAATATTATAAAAATATTTTATTTAACTTTCAACAAAATATCTCATCTTATATAAAATATGTAATCCAAGCATAACACTTACTTGAAATCTACCTTATGTTGATGATATCAAAAATTAAGATATAAAAGGGTATTGCTTTGTACAAAAAGGGGGAATCTTACTCTCGTAAATCCCAGTTTATTCGAGCAAAAAATTCTAACCGGTGAAGTCGGTCTCTTATAACGGTGAAGAATGGGTAGTCAACAAAGAAATAGATTTATTAATGTTGGGGTTCAACAGATGGGATCCGTGGCGCAATGGTAGCGCGTCTGACTCCAGATCAGAAGGTTGCGTGTTCGATTCACGTCGGGTTCAATCCCCGCAATCCCAACTTTTTTGACAAAACTTTTTAGTCCAATCACTTAATGCCATCTGTGTCCAGAAATCCATCCCTGCCCTTTCCCGCTGGCGAGCCCAATATGTTCTCAGTGAGTTATTCCTGAAAAAACATTCGACATTGCTTTCTCCCAATGTCGTTTGCCGCGGTTTAACGAAAATAATAAAAGGAACGGCGGATACAGGATACAGTTGAGAGTTTGTAAATTTTAAATATTCAATTTAAAAAATATAAAATTTATTATTAAAAAATTAATTTATTTACGTGAATCTCGTATTTAATTATTTTTTTAAAAATAATATATAAAATTTATATATTTTAAGACAATAAATATCATCCATTATAATTAATAAAAATACAATTTTAAAAATAATAAATAATTAAATTGAACTATTTTTTTTTTTGTTTCTTTCGTATTGTTAGCTTCAGAAAACCTAATAAATAAACTCTTATGTTGGCTTAATTGGTAAAAGTTTTGATTTTAGTTGTATGCTCTTTTTAAATATAAAATTCGAATCGTTTTGGGTGTAAATAATTTTTATAGACCATCGAGTTAGAGTACTTTTGCTTTAAATTAATCGACGTGGACTTGCATGAAATTTTTTGTTGAAAGTTTGTGCACTCTGAAAATTAGTCAGGACTAAATCGATATCAATAAAAAAAATCAAAATAAGCAATACATAAAAATTCAAAACTCAAAAACTCTTTGCAAATAAAAAAATTCATAAATCAATTTTGTACAATAAGTGATACTCTTTATCTCTGTATTTTGTTAGCCTTAAGCACTTTTATTACTATGACACGTATGAAATAAGAACAAATTTATTTATTATCTATTTTGTTATCATTCTTAACAATTTATGACGTAGTATTAAATTATAGACTCATAAATAAAATATAAAAAATAATTTTTAATTATTCAATATCACATCATAAGATGATAAATAAATAATAAAAATCGAAATGATGAATAACATTATTGTTAAAATAAATTTATATAATCTTATAGGGATTCACTCAAACAAATTAACAATGGCATGATACCTTATCATTAAGTAAGAGCATTGGTATTGGCATTGGCTTCATCAAAAGTCAAGTCAAATGCATAAAATGATGAATATGAATGGGAAAGAGCTGCATTGGATTAGTCGAACCAAATAATAGGAAGTTTTGACCTACAGTGTTTGTCTGGTTTCTTTCAAATATGAAAGGCTACTGTACACTCATTATTTGAATATTTTACTATATTTTAATTCATCAACTGTTTTACTGCATTTTAATTCATCAAATGCTTTATTGCATATTATACATACTAGAGCAACGAGCATTTACTGCATATTATACGTTCTAGAGCAACGAGCTCAATAAAAATAAATATATATATCCATATAAGTTAATAAAAGGCAAAAATATATAGAAGCAGAGTATATGTATTTGTTGGTTCCTTAAATTATATATATGTGTGTTTGTTGAATTATTAATATACATATAGTTAGTTTAATTGCAAAATATGAAAAAAAAAATTATATTATTATTAAAAAAATAATATTATATTATTATTTTAATAAATCTAATTACTAATTTAATGTGAGATTATGGATAGGAAGATTTTAGATTTGATGAAAAATACATGAAAATTTTGTATTTTTCATCAAATTTTGAAGATGACTTTGATGAAACCAATGTGGATGCTCTTGAGACAAATTGACTGACGGTCTCATTATTTTTATAATTATTCTCATCTCATTAAATTATTATAGTTTTTTTAAATTTTTACATAAAAGAAAATAAATAATTTAACTTTTTTAAATTTTAAAATAAAAATAATATTTTTAAAAAATATTATAATAATATTTTATTTAATTTTAATTTTTATAATAACTCATCTCATCGGAAAAACAAAGTAGCCCTAATTTGGTAAATTCACAACCTTACCCCGTCGTCACAAACAATCACCCAGAAAAGGGCATATGCTTCCAACGTACCCGTACCCAGAAAAGGGCATATGCTACCGTCGTCACCGCTTCCAACGTACCCGTATCCTGTCCCTTCTCTTTCTCTCTCTCTACAATCTAGGGTTTAAGTTTACCCCGCCGATGACAGCGTACATTTTGACCCTCCTCAAACCCTAAAGAAAGCAAATTCCCCAATACGCTCTCTGTTTCTCAATAATAAATTATGGACGGAGTCGATAATGGAGGCGAGGCGTCCGGTTCTAGCGGCGGTGATCATCCGGCCCCAGCTCCGATGCCGAGCGCAAATGCGCCGCCGCCGTTCTTGAGTAAGACGTACGATATGGTCGATGACCCGGCAACCGACCCAATAGTGTCGTGGAGCCCCACGAACAACAGCTTCGTGGTGTGGAACCCGCCCGAGTTCGCCAGGGACCTCCTGCCCAAGTACTTCAAGCACAACAATTTCTCCAGCTTCGTCAGGCAGCTCAACACCTACGTATATGCCTTTCCCTATATGTCCATTGCTGTCCTCAACTTCTTCTTGCTCTTCTTTTTATTGCTTTGAAAGGTGTGTGTGTGTGTGTGTGGTTTGTTTGAGAATTCTGGTTTCTTATAGATTAAAGATTACCGTGTCGATGTTGATTGTGATGAGTACACTAGTGTAATTAAGAATTAGTTTCAGCAGTGGAGTAGAGATCATCCGGTTAAAATGAGAACGATTAGCTCTATTATAGAAGCCTTTGTTTGGTTGCTGGGAAGGCCGATGGATCTACTTATCCAAAAAACGAGAGAGCGAGCTGGGGGCTGGAACATGAGCTTTGAATTCAAAATGGTTTGTTTTCTTTTTGGTGTTTGAGGTTCTGGAGCAGCGATATATTTTTCTAAGTAACTTGGTAACCAGAATTCCATTAAAAAGCTCAGTCCAAGTATATTTGAGCTACGATTTAGGGCTAGGTTTTTTTGCACGTTGTAATGACCTAAGGAAGGCTCAAGTTACAAGTCAACAGTACAATGGGAACCCATTGGAATCTCATAAAAATCAAGGAATTCTTGTGATCCCCGGTAGCGAGTATAAGTGGCTCACACTGCTTGCTTGGGTCGGAAAACTTTTTGCTCTTTACAGTGATTCCAATGGACTCCGATTGTATCATTCACTAGTGCTTTTGGAGTATGACCCCATATGTGACTTGGGCAGTACTTGGGTCATTACAAATGGTATTAGAGCCAGTCCCAACAAAAAATGTGGGATTTGAGTTGTGCTACCTATGATGGAATGATGCAATGAGGATGTCAAGAATTTAAGCGGTGGAGATTGCAATACCCTATATCGAGTACGTATAGGTGGTGGAGTTTTGCTACTCATCATCCCACACACCACAATTTTTATTTATTTTTTTTAATTTTTGTTGGTTTCATTCTTTCTATTTCTTTTTGAAGCCCTTCTTTTTAAATTAATTGAGTTCTTCTACTCACAATCCATACACTACACATTTGGTAAGGGAAAAAAAATTAAAAATTAAAAAATTATGTGCGATGTGTGGTGTGGGGATGATGATTATAATTTTTCTAGGTGATGAATGGGATCCCACATTATTTGTGAGAGAGAAATTCGTGCTCTTTACAATGGTTCCAAAGGGCTCCAATTATACAATTGAGTATTACTTTTGGAGTGTGGGCCTAGATGTGACCGGTGCCTTCTTTGGGGTATTACACATGGTCATTCCCACTGTTGTGTTGTTGAATATTTGATGAAAAAAGAGAAGATAAGAAAATGAATGAATGGATTATGGTCTTTTGTTTTTCCTACGACTTGTTTAGAAACTTATGTACTTGCAGAAAGTGCAAAGATCTTGTCGATGATTTGATAGTATTGCTTCTTTGTCTCCAAAACATTGAAAAGTTTGTCTAATTTAGAGTTTTGATATCTCGTCTTCCTGCATTTTTATCAGCAATCAAATGGAGCAAAAGTGGGAGAAAGGGAAAAGGAAGCGAGTCTCAGGTCGATCACGACCTGATCACATGGTTAACAATGGTTTAATCTTGTCATATGATCTTGTTGTTTCAGTTGTAGTCAAGGTATAGCTGAATGCAAGGCAAACACATTAATCGATTGGAGAGGATTTAGATATACCTCGTGAAGTATTTGAAAAAGCCTGAGAGAGATTACTAACAGATGGGTTGTGGAAACTCTTTTTTCTTTTTATGATAAAAGCATTCTTTTTACTTAATTTTTTAATGAGTAAAGTTGCATGTTTTCTCCAAAGCCACTTTCTAGGGCATAAGGACAGTGTTACAAATTTTGGTGTATGATTTTTCTTTTTGTTCAAAGCCCATCATAATGCAGTGGATATACATTTCTTTTTAAATGCCAAGGAGTATGTTGGCTCTCCATTCAAACTGGTTGTCATCATCGGTGCCCTGGCATATTGTTTCATCCAGCTTAGATGGGGCTTGTACCCTCTACGTAAGACTGAGGCCCTTGAAGTTTAGATGTTTTAATTATATATATATATATAAAAAAAAAAAAAAAAAAAAAGTTTAGATGTTTTGGGAAGTGAGTTGAGTTGTGAAGAAATTCATGTTCTTTGCATTCCGATTCAGTAGGTGGCTTAAATTGGTAGTGTGTTGAAAAATGTATTTCAAACCAATGAAGGTAAGAGAAATGTTGATTTCTTTAGTATATCATAATACAAGGAGAAAGCTTGTAAACAAGAATGTGAAGATGTTGACTTTTGAAGTTTACAATGCATTCATATTTTTGTAAGGTTTATCAGTTAAGAGCAATAAGATTTCTGTGGGATATTGGCTTAAAGATATGAGGTTCATATACTTATGGTGGGATTAACTTGGGTGATGCCAAGACAGGTGGTGGACCTCCTAGATTCTTGGAAAGCCATTCAGGGTAACTCTCAGATCACCTCTATTTGAAAGATGGTTCCAATATGTTTATGGTGGTGTATTTGGAGGGAGAGGAACGAAAGAAGTTTTGAAGATCAAGCGCGGTCAATGGATGAGCTTAGAAGTTTATATTTCAATACTTTACTCCATTGGCTGATTGTAATTGATTTTCATGGCTTGTTGTTTCATGAATTCCTTGTATCTCTAAACTAAGCACACCTAGGCGTTTCTCTTTTATATGTCCCATATACTTGGGCTTTTTCCTATTATTTTGATCAATATAATATTATTTACCGATAAAAAAAATGGAACAATATAATTGATAAAAAAAATGGAACAATATAATAGGAGTGCAACCAAATATCAGAGATCAATAGAGCATAGGCCATGCTGGTTCCTGTGGGATGAAATGTTGTGATGGATTTTCCATTTAACTTAAAAGTGATTTTTGGGCATATCAGGAATTTGGCCATGCAAAAAGGGTAGAATTTGATACAAGCCATGATTTTTTTGTTTTGTTTTTGCAGCTAGGTTATGTAATTTACGTTTGAATTGAGCATTCAAAAACTACCATTGTGTATAACTGATGGTAGTTACTCAGAATTTTATGGAAGATCTATGTGATTTTGTTCCTTTCATTTGGGTCATGTCCCCTTGATTATTCCTGCTTGCAAAACCCCGGGATGGATTGGGATTCTTATTCAGCATTTTATCTCACGCTATTTAAGCACTGCCCTGAGTGGCGCTGATTTTGTCTTTGTTGAAGTATCTCATATTTGGTCCCCATACTTGAACATTGCAGTAGTTCGACCGTTTCTATGGCACCACAACAAGTGAATGTGGTTTTTCAAATGAGTTCGTTGCTTCTAGTTTATGAACTTGATGATTATTATGTATGGAATTGAATTACTCCATAACATTTTGATATTTAGGAAAAGTTTAC
Source organism: Carya illinoinensis (assembly GCF_018687715.1). NCBI lineage: Eukaryota > Viridiplantae > Streptophyta > Magnoliopsida > Fagales > Juglandaceae > Carya > Carya illinoinensis. The sequence continues at coordinate 24,056,567 of NC_056763.1, forward strand.
ATACATTTTCTGCTTTATTATTTTAATGTAACTACGTGCATTTTTTATAGTTGCTTTTTTAATTTTTTTAATTTTGATATAGAACATGTTTTTATGTTCATGGATTCTACTGGTAATTTCTTTCTCTTGTTTATATTTCGTTAAATTGCTAAAATGAGATATATTAACTTTTTTATCGTTGTTTATTCTGCTGATTGAATCGTGCTTTGCCCCCACCCAGTTTCGTTTTTCATTTTTTTGTCACCTTTTGTTGAACAGGGTTTCAGGAAGGTTGATCCAGACCGCTGGGAATTTGCAAATGAGGGCTTCTTGAGGGGCCAAAAACACCTGCTTAAGAGTATTAGTCGGCGAAAACCTGCTCATGGACATAGTCATCAACAGCCACAGCAATCACATGAACAGAGTTCATCACCGGCAGTTTGTGTAGAGGTTGGGAAGTTTGGCCTGGAGGAAGAGGTTGAGAGGCTTAAGAGGGACAAGAATGTGCTTATGCAGGAACTTGTCAGGTTGAGGCAGCAGCAACAGGCAACTGATAGTCAGCTGCAAACCATGGTGCAGCGTCTTCAGGGGATGGAGCAGAGGCAGCAACAGGTGATGTCATTCCTGGCAAAGGCTGTGCAGAGTCCTGGCTTCTTGGCCCAGTTTATGCAACAGCAAAATGAGGGCAACAAGCGCATAACTGAAGGCAGCAAAAAACGGAGGCTTAAGCAAGAAGATATTTCCGAGAGGGAAGATTCTCCTGCTCCTGATGGACAGATTGTTAAGTATCAACCACTAAAGAATGAGGCAGCAAAGGCAATGCTCAGGCAGATTATGAAAATGGATGCTTCCTCCAGGCTGGAATCTTTTAATGATGAAGATGGTTTACTGATTGCCGATGGTCCATCATCAACCAGTGCAATGGACAGTGGGAGCTCTACAAGCCATGTATCAGGAGTGACTCTGCAAGAGGTCTCACCAACTTCTGAGAAAGTTGCAACTCCATTCCCAGTCCCAGATATGAGTCTACTGGTTGGAGCACAAGATGCACCTTCCATTTCTGTTCCTGAGGCCAATGTAATCATGCCTGAGCTTTCTCAAATACCTGAAATGATGCCCGAAAGTATTGTGGACATTCCCAAGGAAAATTACATGGGACCTGAGACAGGCAATGGGGGATTTTTAGATCCCACATTGGAAGTTAATGGGTCTCTTCCCATAGAAATGGATGATATCTCCCCAGATCCTGACATTGATCTCTTTCTAAGTGATCCCAACTTTTGGGATGACCTTGTGCAAAGTCCAGTGCCGGAAGATATTGAATCAAATTCTGTGCATGGTATGTCCAAGGAAAATGAAGCACAGCCAATGGAGAACGGATGGGACAATGTTCAGCATCTGGACAAGCTTACAAAACAAATGGGCCTTCTTACATCAGATATGAAAGAGGCCTGATATTGGTTACTACATGTACATTAGTTTCACTCATCGGATGAGGTAACACCAATCGTCTTTTTAATCATGCAATCCTCTTGTTTTGGTCTTTGGAAGAGCAGCTAATGCCCCATGTCTCTGTTCACCCCTGCTTTGTTTTGCTCATATGGAGATACTTTTTTTTTTTGGTTCTTTTCTCTGAATCCTCCTTTGCCTCATGTTGATGGTGTGTGCAGTGACTCGAGTGACTCGATGGGATAAGTAGTGTAACTGGCTATAGCTCTGATTTTATGTTCCTTTATACGAGTTGATGTCCTGCTCTAGCTAGGCATGGCCTTTGTTTGAAAGAATGAATGGTAATGGATGCTTTGCCCAAAAAAATAATAATTGAGTCTTATAATCCACTTTCAGATTATTTTACTGGAGTACATTTCCCTTCTGTAAAATACACATTCATGTTCATAGTTATCTTAAACATTGGCAGTAAATATATGCTCCTTCTAAAATTTGACCTGGTGGATGTACATTCTGGAACATACTACTGGAGGTTGGAGTTATTTGGTTGAGGGACAATTGTTGAAACAATTATCCTAAAGGGAGCACATGTATGTCTGATATCTTTAGGGTCATAGGGACCTAATATGGATAGTCATAAGCAGTCCAAGTAAAATCCATCTTCAACTTTAAATGATATTTGTGGAAATGATACTTCTACTGAAACCTGTGGGTGATTAAATTTGGAAGCTTTAGGTTAGAAAACGTTGTCAAAGGTTAACTGAACATAGAATCGGACTTTACCCATGCCTAAAATTTGACAGGAAGGTACTGTTCAAAGTGCAATCAGACATTGGAAAATTTCTGCATGGAGCCATTCTATTCACAAGCCAATGTATAGAATACACCATCCATATTATTAATGTGGCATGATTTAATTAAATCTGTAAATTTTTCTTGCAAATTAAATCAAGCCACATCAGCAGAATGCAGTGTGTGTACTATACATCGGCTTATGAATAGAATTTTCCTTATGCATGATTCGTAGAATAGCCTAGTCCTACAGATATTGGAGCTTCGTACTTTTAGCAAGATGAATTGAATTTCTCGGATATATGATTCTTTCTGATGTATGGATGCGGATCCTCTCCATTCTCCAATGGCTTTGCAGCTTGTAAGAAAGCCCTTTCCAAGGATAGTGCCATAAGCTGTGCAGGATATTCCTACGCGACAAGATCATGCATGCTGATCGTACACTTTAGTGTCAAGAATATATGCTTGCTACTGAAAAAAGAGGGTGTTATTACCTAGCGTGAAGTTATTAATTATTAATTCTATGATATTAACTTGATTGTGGAGTTATTTTAGCCTCTTTCTCCTTTGATTACTAATTTTAGTGGACTATTTATATAGAGATTAAAAAGGATGAAATATTTTCGTTATTTTGTTATTTTAATTTGATATAATGTATGAGATGTATTAGAAGTGATCATTTTTATAAAGAAATTACATTTGTAAGTTAGTATGGAGGATATAAGTTTGTAATATGTTAAAATCTGATTATTTTAAAACAAAAACTTTATGTGCAGTTACTTTTACATACTCCTTGCGCACTTTATTAATGCGATTGGCTGCATCATTTTTATAATATAAAATAACTAATTTATCCAATCACATTAATAGAATATGCAAAGAGTATGCAAAAGTGATTATATGTAGCAAACTCTTTTTAAAACCTTAAAAGGATGTTCAAATCATAATGGATTAACTGATCTTGATCCTACTCCACTAATGAATTAAATTTATATCAGTTCTCTAGTTTTTATTTTAATTTTAGAATCTTCGGTCAAACTCGCGTTAATTTCAAACAATCTATTGGTTGCGTGGCATCATTTATTTATAATCTTAAAAAATGGTACTTGCAATCGTATGCGTGCAAGTTTTGCATACTCTTTTCTTGTAATAAAAAATAGAAAAGAAAAAAATCTTATTTTTTTCTAAAAAAGAATGTGCGCAATCCCTAAAATTGTATCTAGTTATAATGTACGGCTTATAAGTCTCTTTGAATGATAATGAAAAAAATGCAATTTAAGTTTTTAGGAGTATTTTAATGTTATACTTTTTGTAATTTTTGTATTTGAAGATTAGAGAATTTTGGTAGGCAATTCGACTTGCGTAACCTCTAAATGTGTAAACACAATATTTATGGAAATCGATACCTTATGCATTAATAACTTGCCACATAAATAAAGCTTTATATGGACTTAGTCAAATAACAAACTGACTGTAAGAACTTAACTGACCCACTTACACACGGACTCAAGCATGGACTAAATAATAGATAATTGAATAAAACATGGCCCATGAAAATACAAGTTGGAACCACCAAATAACATGGCCTGTGAGATTTCTTCTGGACTTAATACCTGGACTCAAAACTGTTAAAACAAGAGACTCAAAGCAACAATAATAAGACCCACAACAATTAAGATAAGGCCCGAATGCTTAGGCCCAGACTCGGCCCAATATGTTTCAAACATTAACCCTAATATTAGGGTTTCTTGTTCGGCAGCTCATGACACATGCCCCCTCTTCAGAAGACCTTGCCCTTAAGGCCAGGGAATTGCTGCCTGAGATCATCGTGCTCCACTCACATCGCATCATCTTCCTCCAAGCCTTTCCATTTCACTAACATTTTAACACCAGCTTTCTGCCCCTTTTTAATGATGCATTTACTGAGAATGATTTCTGGTTTGGGTTCGAGATGTCCCTCAGAGGTAAGCCTCGGCAACTTCATAGATGGTTGCATTTGTTCTCCCAAAGTCTTTTTGAGACACGAAACATGGAATGTTGGAAAGATATGTGAATCTAGTGGTAGATCTAACCAGTATGATACTTTACCGATCCTCTGAGTTATGGCGTACAGTCCATAATATCACATTGCTAACTTGAGATTCCTCCTCATAACTACTGGCATTTGATGGTAGGGATGAAGACGAAGGTAAACTTTGTCTCTAACTAGGAACTCGTGATCTGTCATGTGCTTATCCACATAAAGTTTCGTCTTTTTTTGAGCTTCCTTTGAATTTTGTCGAACTAACCTGTTGATGAGTTCTCTGCTTCTTAGTTCTTCCTCAACAACTTGAACCTTAGTTGTTCTTGGTTCAAATGGCATCATCCTCAAAGGTGGTTGTTTGTAGATCACTTCATAAGGCGAAATCTTTGTGGAAGTATGTTCTGAGGTAATGTAAGCGTATTCGGCCAAGGGCAACCATCGTGCCCAGTCACGGGATCTGTCTCCATGAAACTCTTGAGGTAGCCTTTTAACCCTTTGTTGACTATCTCTATTTGGCTATCTATTTGGGGATGATAAGCTGAGCTAAGCATGAAGTTAGTGCCACTCGTCTTGAAAAGTTCTCTTCAGAATTGGCTTGTGAACACTGGATATCTGTCACTCACAATTGTTAAAGGAAAACCGTTTAATTTAAAAACATTGTCAATGAATACCCTTGCCACCGTGGCTGTTGTGTATGGGTGTGATAGAGATATGAAGTGAGTGTATTTGCTCAATCTGTCTACTACCACCAGTATTACAGTTCACCCTCCTGAAGGCAGCAATCATTCAATGAAATCCATACTGATATCAACGCAATTCCTCGTAGGTATGGGTAAAGGCTGGAGCAAGCCTGCTAGGTGAATATTTTCCAATTTATTTCTTTGGCAAACATCGCATTCCCGAACAAAGTTCTTACATCTTTTCTCAAATCAGACCAGAAAAACTCTTTTTTCACTCTTACATATGTTTTGTATACCCCTGTGTGACCTGCTAATGGGCTACTATGGAACTTTTGCAGGATCTCACGCTGGAAGGCCACCAGGTTTTCAAGGTGCAACCTGTCTTTGTAGAAGAGCAGGCCATCTCCGACTTGATACAGAGATTGGGATTCCAGGGTTTCCTAATGGTAGTGGCTAATTAGCTCCTATAATTGGGAATCCTACAGGTAAGCTCTCTTTAACTCCTCTATCCAGTTTGTTTGAAGAAGACTTATGGCTTGGATGTGTGCTGGGTTGGACTATATCTAGTTGGTAATAGAATTGGATTGTTTGGTTGGGTTTTGTTTATCTGGATGGGGTTCTAGGGTGGGGAATTGGTTAAGTGTCTTGAGTTTATCAGTGAAGGGTAACCTGGATAGTGCATCAGCCACCTAATTGGTCTTCCCGCTTTTGTACTCTACTACAAAGTCATACCCCAACAGCTTGGAAACCCATTTATGATGTTTAGGGGTTCCCACTCTTTACTCTAATAAATATTTCAAAGTTTGTTGATCCGTACGAACTTTGAAATGTTACCCCAATAAATAATGCATCCATTTTCTGATGGCCATTATTAGGGCCAAGATCTCGTTTTCATAAGTAGACAGTGATAGGCTCCTCCCCTTTAGTCTTTGGCTAAGATAAGCTATTGGTTTCCCTTCTTACATTAACACAGCTTCCAACAATTTTCTTGATGCATTACACTCAACAACACATTTTTTAGAAAAACCAGATAAATTTAACACTGAGGGGCTTACAATTGATGCCTTCAGCCTTTCAAAGGCTTCTTGTGCCTTATCGGTCCACACAAAAGCATTTTTCCTTAAAAGAGCCATTAAGGGGGCTGCAATGGCTCCATAATTTTTCACAAATTTCCTGTAATACCCTATGAGACCTATAAATCCCCTTACGGCCTTCAAGTTCCTAGGCAGTTGCCACTGTTGCATAGCTGATATCTTATGGGGATAAGCTTTAACTCCATCCTTAGAGATTAGGTGACCTAAATATTCCGCATCACAGCAGCCAAACTTGCACTTAGACTCCTTTGCTTAAAGCTGTTGGGATCTCAGTGTGTTTAAAACAGTTTGCAAATGCTTCACATGTTCTTCCAAAGACTTGCTATAGATCAATATATCATCAAAGAAAACCAAAACGAATTTTCTCAAATAAGGTTTAAAAACCTCATTCATCAACTCTTGAAAAGTGGAAGAGGCATTAGTAAGCCCAAAAGGCATCACCATAAATTCATAGTAACCCTCATGAGTTTTAAATGTATTTTTTTGAATGTCCCACTCACGCATTTTGATTTGGTGATAACCAGAACGTAAATCCAGCTTTGAAAAAGTTTCAACCCCATAGAGTTCATCCAGCAATTCATCAATATTGGGGATATGGTATTTATCTTTTATTGTGTCATTGTTAAAAGCACGGTAGTCTACACACATTCTCTAGCTTCCATCCTCCTTCCTGACCAGCAAAACATGGGAGTAGAGATTTTGACTCCCTTTAATAATTCCATTTTTGAACATTTCAGCCACCAATTTTTCTATTTCAGTCTTTTGATAGTAGGGGTACCTATATGGCCTTACACAAGTTGGTTTTGCTCATTCCAACAGCTCAATCTTATGGTCATGACTCTGGGGTGGAGGCAAGCCATGAGGTTTAGCAAATACATCTTCAAACTTTTTGATCACCTATTCCAGCATTGGTTCTCGGGTTTCCCCACTTTTCATCACAGTTTTTCCTATTAGTTGCAGCCAAATTCCTTTGACTGGCCCCTTTTGTAAATTGGGGACATCCTCCACTACTTCCAAGGCTTCACTGGGAGGTTGTAAACCTTGCAAATGAACCTTAGTACCCCTCAAATCAAACTGCATAGTGAGGTCAGAAAAGTTCCATAAATTGACCCTAAATCTTGCAACCAATCAACTCCTCACTACATCACAACCTCCTAGAGTTAATAAATAGAGATTGGCCATAATTTTCAAATTCTGTAGCTGAATAGGAACTGCCCTACAGTAACCTTGGCAAGGAAGGCTATCCCCATTAGCTACTTTAACTATCAACTAGCTCTTCCTCACTGGTAGTTTTGATTTCCTTGCTACATATGGATCCACAAAGCTGTGCATGCTTTCTGTATCAATAAGAATCAAAACTTTTTGATGATTAATAGAGCCCTCTATCCTCATTGTTTTAGGGGATAGTGAACCAACCATGACATGTAAAGAAATGCTAAGAAGTTCACCCATCTGCTTATTTCCTTATTCCCTTTCATGTGTCTCAATGATGACTAGCTTTCCCTCCTCAAGATCTACTTCTTCACTCTCCCCCATTTCAATTCCTTCCAACAGGAACAACTTAGGACTAGTACATTTGTGACCAATGTGAAATTTCTCATCACAATAATAACATAAACCATTTTCTCTCCTTTCTTGCATTTGGGCTGGGGTTATTTATTTATAGGCATTGTGGGTTTTCTGTTTGGGTTGTATGGAATTTGTGGCATTTTGTTTTCTGGCTTAGGGGGTGGTACCAATAATCTGAGGATAGGTGGGGTTGGTGGGAGTTTTGGCAGGTATGTATGGTTAGGTTGGGTCATGTTTTGGGTTTGGGTTGGGATTACTTTTCTTCTTATAGCTACTTCGTAACTTTGCTAAACCAAAAGCAGCTAAAATTGTAGTAGGTTTAAGCATTGTTACCATAATTTTAAGATCATCCCTTAAGCCACTAATAAAGGTTCTAATATGAAATTCCTTCGTAAATCCTTTAATTTTATTAAATAAGATCTCAAATTTAGTTTGGTACTCTTCTACTGTGGAGGTTTGTCTTAATTTTGTAAATGCTCCAATTGGATCCTCAAATATTGAGGGCCCAAACCCCACCTTAAGTGTTGCGGTAAACTCCTCCTATTTTCCTATTGTACCTGAATCACTTAGCCAAGAGAATAAGGACAACGCTTTGTCTTCCATGTGGAAGAAGGCAATCTGAATTTTTTTGGTCGTGTCGAGTGTGTCGAAGTATCCAAAAAACTGTTCAGCTTTAAGAATCCATTCTATAGGATCTGACCCATCAAATTTAGGAAAATCTAATCTAAGGGACCTAGTATGAATCCCCCCATTTCCCTCAAACAGTGGGTTATTAAACTGACCTTTAGCATTGGATGATCCTTCTCCCAAGTTCTGATTAGTGGCCTGTAGTGCTAAATGATCATAACTGGCTACCAAGTTGTTAAGTCGCTGTAACTAGGGGTGAGTTCGGTCCGGTCCGGGGAGGTTTTGTGGACCGGACCGGACCTATTCGGTCCAGGGTTTTCCCACCCTGGACCGGACCGAACTCCATCATGACCGGTCCGGTCCGGTCCTATTCGGTCCGGTCGGTCCAAGGTTGACTTTTTTTTTTTTTTTTTTTTTTATATCTTTTTTATCTAATGACATTTTTTTTAATATTTATGTAATTATATGGTAATATATTTAATATATATACATATAGTATTATATATATATATTAGTAATATGCTAATACTATTAGTCTATTAGTAATAATACTATAACTAATAAATATATGTAATAATAACTATACTATAACTAATAACTATATGTAATAATAGTAATAGTGATAACTATATATTTATATAATATGCTAATATTTAATGACATTTTTTTTAATATTTATGTAATTATATTGTAATATATTTACATATAGTATACTATTATATATATATTAGTAATATGCTAATACTATTATATAAATAATATATATAAATAATATATATATATTTTTTTTATTTCTATTCGGTCCGGTCCGGTCCGGGGTGAAAAACTCCCGGACCGGGACCGGACCGAATCTTTTCGTTCCCTTAAAAATGGGACCGGACCGGACCGGACCGAATTGGGTCCGGTCCAGTTCGGTCCAAACAGTGCCGGTCCGGTCGGTTTTGCCGGTCTGGACCGGCCGATGCTCACCCCTAGCTGTAACACTGCTTCCAGCATGTCTTTTTGTTTGCTTTATTCTTCCCACAGGTGCACCGTTTAAGCTTTGAGCATTGAGATTGTTTTTGAGAGTTGCACTTGACGTGTACCCTCAGCCATGGCCTAGGAACTTGGCTTTGATGCCATTATTATGCTTTTTGTAATTTTTGTATTTGAAGATTAGAGAATTTCAGTAGGCAATTCGAGGTGCCTGGCCTCCAAATGTGTAAACATAATATTTCTGGAAATCAATACCTCATGCATTGATAACTTGCCATATAAATAAAGCTTTATATGGACTTAGTCAAATAACAAACTGACTGCAGGAACTTAACTAACCCACGGATCCAAACATGGACTACATAATAGATAATTAAATAAAACGTGGCACATGAAAATACAAGTTGGAACCACCAATAACATGGCTCGGGAGATTTCTTCTGGACTTGGACTCAAAACTGTTAAAATAAGAGACTCAAAGCAATGGAAATAAGATCCACAACAATTAAGATAAGGCCCAAATGCTTAGGCCCAGACCCAACCCAATACATTTCATATATTTACCCTAAAATTAGGGTTTCTTGTTCGGCAGCTCATAATATTTAAATTTAACAAAAAGAGAAAAAAAAATTAATAAAAAAAATTTAAAATTCAGATTGTTAAAAAAGAATAAAGAATTTATATGGAATTTTAATACATTTTGTTTCTTGTTTCTTTCCTTTTATTCCCTTATTTAATTTAACTTTGAAAAAGTAAGGCTTATTTTAAATCATTTTTAATTCTTTAAAACTTTTTTTTATCTTTCTATGAATTTTTAGAGAGATGATATATGTGTCAAGTTTTAATTTATTGCCATATAACATTAATATGACATTAGATATTTGGAGATTATACTAAACTTGATTGGCATGATTTAATTGCTAATTTTAGATAACCTAATAAGTATTACTTAAATGGTGGAAAACAAAAAACTTCTTTCAAAATAAGTAAAAATCATGAACTGATTTTCTTTGCACTAAATTTTATTAGTGTGAAATTATTCTGATACGTTATATTTTAACTAATTCATAAATTTATTATTTAACATATGGCAACTAAAAATATGACATATGAAATATGATAGAAGATGCTTTAGCTACGAAGACATTTTATAAAAATAAATTTACAAATTGACGTGATATGATATGGTATGTTGGATTATAAAATTATTTTTATTATAAAGTAAATTTATTATAATATATGAAATTATATCAATTTATGATTTTATATTTATAAAATATCTTTATAACTATAGTACTTTTTAATATGATAATATGTCATCTAATCTCAAAATAAAAACTCATAATGATTTGTACAAATTTTGAGAGTCCAATGTAAAGTTTGGACAGTGAGTTAAGTAAGGTAAAAATTAAATAAAATTTTATTATTTTATTATTTTTTAATATTATTATTTTAAGATTTAAAAATATTAAATTATTTATTATATTTTATATAAAAATTTTAAAAAATTATAACAAATTGATTAGATGTGATAAAAAAAAGATAAAAAAACACTTTTTAAAAAAGACTGAACTCTGAAAAGAGAATTACTTTTTCTTTTTCAAATCAAGCGGCTTTTTTTTGGTTTTTATCCTTTCAAAATGCTTGTCCTTAGACTCCTTACATCTCGGCGCCATGGCACGCTGTCTTTCTGCGTTCGGTAAGGGACAAACTGACTGACTAATTTGGTAAATTCACAACGTCATCCCGTCGTCACAAACAATCACCGCACAAAAGGGCATTCTGCTTCGTGCCCGATTCTACCGTCGTCACCGCGTCTAACATACCTGAATCCCCTCTCTCTCTCTCTCGCTCTCTCACTCTCTCCCTCCAATCTAGGGTTTAAATTGACCCCTCCGATGACAGCCTACGTTGTGACCCTTCTAAAACCCTAAGAAAGAAAATTCCTCAATCCGCTTGTCTTTCAAGACTAAACTATGTCCGGAGTCGATAATAAAGGCGAGGCGTCCGGCTTAAGAGGTGGAGGCGGCAGTGATAATCCGGCACCAGCGCCGATGCCGAGCGCGAACGCGCCGCCGCCGTTCCTGAGTAAGACGTACGACATGGTCGATGACCCCGACACCGACCGAATAGTTTCATGGAGCCCCACGAACAACAGCTTCGTGGTGTGGAACCCGCCCGAATTCGCCAGGGACCTCCTGCCCAAGTACTTCAAGCACAACAACTTCTCCAGCTTTGTCAGGCAGCTCAACACCTACGTATATTCCTTCCCCTATACATCCGTAGCTTTCCTCAACTTCTCGTCGCTTTTCTTTTTATTGCTTTGAATTGTGCGCGTGTGCGTGAATTGTATGATCACGATCATGATGAGTACAGTAGTGGAATTAAGAATTAGTTATAGCAGTGGAGTAGAGATCACCCCGTAGAAATTACAACAGTTAGGGTTATTATAGAAGCTCTCTTCTGCTTGCTGGGAAGGCCGAGGGATCTACTTATACAAAAAATGAGGTTCATTGTTTTGTATATTTTGAGAGAGAGAGAGAGAGAGAGAGAGAGAGAGAGAGAGAGAGAGAGAGAGAGAGAGGCCGGCATGGGAAATTAGCATTAGTATATTTTGAGTTCATTGTTTTGTTTTCTGTGTATGAGGTTCTTCAACTGCGATCATTCTATTTTTTAAAGTAACAAGAATTCCATCAAAAAGCACAAAAAAGCTCACTCCATGTAAATTTTAAGTTCTGATTTAGGGCTAGATTTTCGTGCACATGGTCGTTACCGCTGTTTGGTTGCTGAAACTTGAATGAAATATGTAAAATAAGAAACTGAATGAATGGATTATGGTCCTTTTTTTACGGCTTATATGTTTGGAAACCTATGTACTTGTTGCAACAAGTGCGACAGTCTTGTTGATGATTGGATACTATTCTATCTCCAAAACAACGAAAAGTTTGTTTAAATTGAAGTTTTGATATCTCGTCTTCCTGCATTTTTATCAGCAAACAAATGGAGCAGAAGTGGAAGAAAAGGAAAAGGAAGCGAGTCTTAGGTTGATCATGACCTGGTCACATGGTTAAAAATTATTTTATCTTGTCGTTTGATCTTGTTTTTTCATTTGGTAGCCAAGGTATAGCTGAATGCAAGGGAACCATATGAATTGATTAAACAGGATCTGGATACAACTCTTGAAGTATTTGAAAGAGCCTCAGAGAGATTACTAACAGATGGGACGTGGAAATTCTTTTTGTTTGCTTTTGATGATAAAAGCATTCCGTAGTTCAATTGAAAAGGGTTGAAGTAGTTCAGACTTTATCACACCTAAATAATCAATAGCTTGTGGATGAAGTTGCACGTTTTTTTTTTTTTATGAGTAAAGTTGCATGTTTTCTCCAAAGCCTATCTCTAAGGCATAAGGACGATGTTAAAAAATCTGGTGAATAATCATGTGTTTTTTTGTTGAAAAGCAATCCATAATGCACAAGGGTGGATATACCAATTTTTTTCCAATGCCAATGAGTATGGTGGGTTTCCATTCAAACTGGCGGTCATTATTGGTGTCCTGAGGCTGGCATGTTGTTTTGTCCAGTTCAGATGGGATATAAGTAAGACTGGGGTTCGAGAAGCTTAGATTTTTTGGGATGTGAGTTGAGTTGTGAAGGCAATCATGTTCTTTGCATTCCAATAAAATTTCTTTGGCATAAGGCATAGGTGGCTGAAATTGGTTGTGTGTTGACAAATCTATTATAAATTAGTAACGACAAGAGAGAGAGTGTTCTGCAGTATCATAATAGAAGGAGAAAGTTCGTAAACGAGAATGTGAAGATGTTGAGTTTTGAAGTTTATAATGCATTCCTACTTTTTGAAGGTTTATTAATTAAAAAAAATAAGATGACTGTGGTATATTGGCTTATAGAATTTAGGTTAACTAGATTGTCTTCTGGTAAAATGGAACGTTGTAATGGAGGGTGTGCAACCAAAAATCAAAGATCAATAGAATGTAGGCTTCGCTGGTTCCTGTGGGATGAAATGTTGGGATTGATTTCCATTCAATGGAAACTCATTCTATGTAATGGATCTCAAAGTGATTTGTTTGGTTTTGGCGTTTCGAGAATTTTGTCTTGCAAAAGTGGTAGAATTTGATACAAGCACATGATGTTTTTTATGGATCTGCAAATGTAATTTACTTTTGAATTGAAGTATTCAAAACCTACCGTTATATATGACTTATGGCAGTTAGCAAGAGTTTATGAAAGACTGTAATTCTATCTGATTGTGTCCCTTTCATTTGGTCTGTTTCCTCCTGATACTTCCTGCTTACAAAACACCATAATGGATTGTGGGGGATTGGGATTCTCATTCAGCATTTCATTGCACACTATTTAAACATTGCCCCAAGTGGTGTAAGTCTCTCTCTTTTTTTTAATGAAGTATTGCATATTTCGTCCCCGTAGTTTAACTTTATCAGTTGGTTGCAATAATTATATTTCAGTAGTTCCAATATTTCTTTTGATAAGTAGTAGTTCCAACATTTCTATGGCCCTGTTGCAAGTGTATGTGGTTTTTGAAATCAGTCCATTGATCCTAGTTTATGAACTTGATGAGTATCATGTACAGAATTGAATTACTTCATAAAACTTTGATATGCAGGAAAAGTTTGTGTACATTTTCCGTCTTATTTTTAAATGTAACTATATGCATTTTTTATTGCTACTGTTATTTTTAAAAAAATTTAGATAGAGAATTTACTTTTTTGGTCCATTGATTTGTGCTTTGCCCCCACTGGGTTTGTTCATTTTTTTGTCAACATTTGTTGAACAGGGTTTCAGGAAGGTTGATCCAGACCGCTGGGAATTTGCAAATGAGGGTTTTTTGAGGGGCCAAAAACACCTGCTTAAGACTATTAGTCGGCGAAAACCTGCCCATGGACATAGTCATCAACAGCCACAGCAATCAAATGAACAGAGTTCATCAATGAGAGCTTGTGTAGAGGTTGGGAAGTTTGGTCTAGAGGAAGAGGTCGAGAGGCTTAAGAGGGACAAGAATGTGCTTATGCAGGAACTTGTCAGGTTGAGGCAGCAACAACAGACTACTGATGGTCAGCTGCAAACCATGGTGCAGCGTCTTCAGGGAATGGAGCAGAGGCAGCAACAGGTGATGTCATTCCTGGCAAAAGCTATGCAGAGTCCTGGCTTCTTGGCCCAGTTTGTGCAGCAGCAAAATGAGAACAAGAAGCGCATAACTGAAGGAAACAAAAAACGGAGGCTTAAGCAGGAAGATATTTCTGAGAGTGAAGATTCTCCTGTTCCTGATGGTCAGATTGTTAAGTATCAACCAACAACAAATGAGGCGACAAAGGCAATGCTCAGGCAGATTATGAAAATGGATGCGTCCTCCAGGCTGGAATCTTTTAATGACAAAGATGGTTTCCTGATTGCTGATGGTCCATCATCGGCCAATGCAATGGACAGTGTGAGCTCTACAAGCCATGTATCAGGAGTGACTCTGCAAGAGGTCCCACCAACTCATAGTGTAACTTCAAACAAAGTTGCAACTCCATTCCCAGATATGAGTCTGCTGGGTGGGGCCCAAGATGCACCTTCCATTTCTGTTCCTGAGGCAGATATAATCGTGACTAAGCAGTCTCAAATACCTGAAATGATGCCGGAAAGTACTGTGCACATTTCCAAGGATAATTCCATGGGACCTGAGACCAGCAAGGGTGGATTTATAGATCCCACATTGGAAGTTAATGGTTCTCTTCCCATAGAAATGGATTATATCTCCCCAGATGCAGATATTGATCTCTTTATAAGCGATCCTAACTTTTGGGATGACCTTTTGCAAAGTCCAGTGCCGGAAGATATTGAATCAAATTCTGTGCAGGGTATGTTTAAGGAAAATGAAGAACAGCCAATGGAGAACGGATGGGACAATGTTCAGCATATGGACAAGCTTACGAAACAAATGGACCTTCTTACATCAGATATCAAAGATGCTTGATATTTGTTACTACATGTAAACTAGTTTACTCATCGGATGAGGTAATACTAATCATCTTTTTAATCATGCAATCCTCATGTTTTGTTCATTGGAAGAGCAGCTAATGTATCATTTCTCTGTTCACCCCAGCTTTGTTTTGCTTATATGGAGACCCTTAATTTAGTTTTTACTCTCTTTCTTCCTTGGATTTGCCTTAATCTCATGTTGGTGTTGCTTGCAATGACTCGACAGGAAAACTAGCAGCATTAGAGGCTATAGCTATGGTTTTATGTTCCTTTATAGGAGTTGATGTCCTGCTCTAGTTAGGCATGGCCTTTGTTCAAAAGAATGCATGGTAATGGATGCTTTGTTAAAAATAAAAGATGTATGGTAATAATAATTTGAGTCTTGTAGTCCATGTTCAGAATATTTTACTAGATTAAATTACCCTTCTGTAAAATACACACTTTTGTTCATAGTTATATGGAACATTGAAAGTAAATATATGATGCTTCGGAAGTTTGACTTGGTGAATATGCATTATGGAACACACAATTGGAGGTTTGAGTTATATATATATAAGTAGAGGTTCGAGTTATTTGGCAGGCGCATTTCCTTAGTCTAGAATGTCCTGTGTACACTAATCATTGGATTGTGTGGTTAAGGGACTGTTGTTGAAACAGTTATTATAAAGGGCGCACATGCAGGCCTCATATTTTCAGTTCATAGGGACCTAATGTGGATAATCATAAGCATCCCGAGCAAAACCCATTGAAAACTTCCAAGTGATATTATTGGAAATGATACTTCTTTAGAAACCTGTGGTTGGGGAAGCTTGAAGTTCTTGGTGAGAAAACATTATCAAAGGTTAAGGGTTGTTTGGATACAAGAAGCCTCTCGACTCGTCTCGTCTCGTCTCGTCTCATCTAATCATTACAACTTTCTCAAACTTTCATACAAAATACAATAAACAATTCAACTTTTTCAAATTTTAAGACAAAAATAATATTCTACTAATATTTTATTCAACTTTCGTCTCATCTCAACTCACTAAACCAAACCTCCTTTATGAACATAGAATAGAACTTTACCCAAGCCTAGAATTTTGAGTTCGACAGTATGCTACTCGTTCAAAGTTCGATCAAAACTTGGTAGGTTTCTGCATGATTATTTGAACAGAAGTGGCATTCATCATCATTTTAATCATCATCCTCAAGATTGCATTAAATTATTGGAAAATTGTTTGTTATCATTTACTTTATCTTCCAGTCATTTGATACCACATAAGGGGAGGTATTGGAGTTTTATATGTTTTAGAATTTCACAGAGATATGATTTTTAACCGTTCTATAGACAGATCCTCCGATGGTTTTGTCGCTTGTAGGAAAATCCTTCCCAAGGATATAGCCATAAGCTGATGCAGGGCATTGCTACACAGCAAGATCATTTTGATCTTAAATCTTGGGCTCTTTTTATTGCGAACTTGTGGTCTATTCTATTTCTATACATGGTGACTTAGAAACGTTCAAGTCGTCAAAAGCGTATGTTTGCCACTTTAAAAAGGTGTTCACGATTTATCATCACTAGTCGTGGAATTATTAACAATTATTTTTATTTTATATGTCGTGAAATTATTGACTATTAATCTTATTTTTATTTTGTTTTTAACCTGTTTGTAAAGTTTTACCGTCCTTAGATTACCAATATTTTAGTGGACTATATATTAGGAAAGGCTGAAAGATTGTAGATGTTAAAAACCGAAGTGTTATTTACCTTTAATATATAGAGACATAAATGACATAGTTCAACAGAAGCCGACATCTTTATAAGAGCAAGAAAGCCTCGAGCGAATGCCAAATGTTTCCATTTTCCTCTTTATAAAGAAAAATTGTCGTCCCGATACGTGCCCGAATAGGAGTAAATGATCAGCCCTCTTGTCAGCTAATGGCAATCCATGGTACCCCTCAAAACCTTCTGTTAGTTAAGGGAAAAGCGGCCTCTACATGGTTTTACCTTCCATTTTGGCTTTTCTGATCCTTATAAATCTGATTTCTAGATCCTGCAGGCATAGTCCCTACATCTTCCAATCATATCCCATCGGGTTGTGATCAAAATTGTTCATAAAAATAGGGTGTCCGGTTAATTACTATAAGTGAAAAGTACACATGGCATTGGCAAACTCATGGGATATGATTTTGAAGATTGGAAGATGTAGGGACTAACTCACCTATAAGTGAAAAGTACACACTCACCTAAAAAAACTAACTCTTCTATACACAGCCAAAGTTGGGGGCACAAACGTAACCACCAAAATCTCCTATGGGAGATTTTTCCCCATTTCGGAATTTGGTCAAGTAAAGCGCCGCGGGCTGATTGTAATACCTAAAGGAAGCGAGGGAGTAGGCTGGAGGAATTTTGGGGAGATGTTGTAGGAATTATCGGCAGCACACCACATTTCAGGGGTGAAAACAGAGGAAGAAGTTTAGGGAGGGCCTTACCTCCGTCGTAGGGGCACCATGCTCTTTCGTACAAAGAGGTGTTGTCTCGAGAGCCAAAAATCATAGAATTGCCAAGAGATCTCTCCGATGTGGGCAAAGATCAAGTTGGTGTTACAAGTGGTAGGAGAATGTCAGGGCCATTAATGGGAACCTTGCTACACGCTATTGCTGAGATGGAGAAATAGGTGAGTGTGCTATAGTCCAATATGGCTATCTTGAAACAATGCGTTGAGGAGGGAAGTAATTACGAAGTGGGCTTGGGCCAATTAGAAGGCCCGTTTGATTTGAATGTTGTTGGGCTATCTAGAGGGTTGATCCAAGTTGAAGGCCCGTCCCAGGCCTTACAGGGCCCTTTTGTTCTGTTAACTTCAGGCCCAACTTGTGAGCCCAACTCAACCCAATGGGATGTCTAACAGAGACGGGAGGAATAACGGGGCTTTGTGTCCCAGTTTAACGGTTAAAGACCCGGTAACCAACCCAGGTACGTTGAAGATTGGCTCGAAAACGTCGCTTAGATTGGTGTTCTCCCCTTAGGCAAAACAAACGTCACCAGCGACCGTGGTGGAGCAGATCTTGCCGTCGCGTGATGCAGAGCAAGTTGAAAACTTGTAATTTTTTTCATTTCTTCTAGATATATATGCACAGACCAGACCGATGGAGGTCCCTAGTGTAGCGTTTGAGATTCCCTCGATCTTTCACACATAGGACAAGTCAAAATTGGGTATTGACTCAATTCATGCCCAATTGGAGGCCCCCACTTCTGCAATTGAATTGCCGTCTGATTCCCACACACAAATCCCACTGATTATTGGTACGGGTTCAACACTTTCCCAAGTGAACGTCCCCATAGCTTCGATTGACCACTTGGAATTTTTTTCAGAAGGTGGGGATGAGAGGCTTATGGAATTTGGGAAAGAGGCTGCACACTGTGAGGGGCTTTCACAATGGCTCTCAGATATTAGTCTAGTCCCTGATACACAATTGGTTACTGTTGAGGTAGAGAACAACGTGGGTCAAGTAATCGATTAGGAAGGTATTAATATGTTTGGGGATGATTCTGATGGTGGTGACAGGAACCCCTATCCGCTGAATTGTTTATTACCCAATGAATTTGAAATGTCGGACTGGGTGTTCAAAAAGGTAAAGAATATCTAGTATATTGTATGAATGAAATGTGTGGGCTATGAAGATCAATTCATGGCACTTCTTATAGCCATAGAGGTGGGTCATGCACAATCTAAGAAACACGGATCCAAGAAACAGATGGAGCTCAAGAGACTTAATTGGTCTCTGAATGAGGAGAATTCAAGTCGTGATAGGAGCAAAGGAAAGGGTACTGATGTTTCTTTATGAAGCCAAAAATTGTGTCCTGGAATGTCCGGGGGCTGAATGAGTTCAACAAGCACCTTTGCATAAAAAATTTATTTCGAGAGTGAAGGGCGATATAGTTTGCTTACAAGAAACTAAATTAAAATTGGTGACCAGAAAATTAGTGATAAGTATGTGGAGTTTCTTGTATGTAAGTTGGATCTATCTAGCTTCGATTGAGGCCTTAGGGGGTATTATTGTGATGTGGGATAAAAGGGTGGTTGAGAAAATGGAGGAGTTTGTAAGAGAAAATTCAGTGGTCGTTTCCTTTAAGATGGTGGAAGACAATTTTTTGTGTGCTTTTGCAGGTGTATATGGGCCAAATGTTGATAACATTAGAAAGCTTCTGTGGGAAGAACTTGTAGAATTACATAGCTGGTGGGATCTCCCCTAGTGCATAAGCGGTGACTTTAACATCATAAGGCTTCCAAGTGAAAGATCAGGAAACAGTCGTCTAAGCTCAGCCATGTTAGAATTCTCAGATTACATTTTTTGCTTGAACTTGGTGGATCTCCCTTTTATAGGTGGTCCTTTCACCTGGTCGAACAGCCAGACATGGTCTCGTTTGGACAGGTTCCTAATATCATCGAATTGGGAGTGTCACTATCTAGAGGTGTGTCAAAAGATATTACCACGCCCATGCTCATATCATTTTTCCATTTTATTGGATGGAGGCAGTATTCAAGGCGGTAAGCGCTCTTTTAAGTTTGAAAACATGTGGCTCAAAAGTAAGGGCTTCATGGACAGGGTAAGGCTTTGGTGGTCATCTTATTAGTTTCATGGTACTCCCTCTTATATTTTTGCAGTTAAACTAAAAGAGTTAAAGAATGATTTAAAGTTTTGAAATTCTCAAATCTTTGGAGATGTAGGGGTACAAAGGAAAACCATGTTGGAGGAGATCCAGAACTTTGATAGGACCACCGAAGTTAGAGTCCTCACCCCTGAGGAATTATTGCGTAAGGTAGAATTGGGGTCAAAATTGGAAATGATGCTATCTTTAGAAGGGATCTCCTGGCGTCAGAAGTCAAGAGCCCTTTGGCTAAAAGAAAGGACTGAAGTACAAAATATTTCCATAGAATGACTAACTCACATAGTAGAAACAATACCATTGAGATGCTAAAAATCAATGGTAGAGATTGCACAGACGCTCATGTGATTTGGGAGCATGTGGTGAGTTTTTTAAAAAAATTATTTTCAAAACAAGAGGGATGGAGGTCATCTGTGGATGGACTCGGTTTTGATTCTATTGAACTTCAGTCATCGTCTTGGTTAGAAAGAGCTTTTGAAGAAGATGATTTATATGACGTTGTTAGGAAAATGGGGAAAGATAAAGCACAAGGACCAGATGGCTTTTCCATGAGATTCTTTTAAACATGTTAGGAGGTTGTGAAAGAGGACATCATGAATGTATTTAAGGAATTTTCCTCCACTGGGAAATTTAAGAAAAGTCTGAATTCTAATTTCATTACTCTTATTCCGAAGAAAACTGAGGCTTCGGAAGTGAAGGACTTTAGGCCCATTAGTCTCATTAATGAGATTTACAAAATCTTGTCTAAGATGCTAACTAATAGACTAGGGGAAGTCTTAAGCAAGATAATTTCAAAACCTCAAAATGCCTTTGTAAGGGGCCGACAAATTCTGGACGCTGTGCTAATTGCTAATGAATGCCTAGATAGTAAAATTAAATCTGGTATGGCAGGGATTATTTACAAGTTAGATATGGAAAAGACTTATGATCATGTAAATTGGGACTTCCTCCTTTATTTGTTGCGAAGATGTGGTTTTGGAGAGAAATTGTGTATGTGGATCAGATGGTGTATTTCAATAGCAAGATTCTCAGATCTAATCAATGGCAACCCAGAGGGTTTCTTCGACAGCTCCCGAGGTTTAAGACAAGAAGATCCTTTGTCCCCACTTCTTTTTGTTATCATCATGGAGGCCCTGAGTAGTATGGCTGAGCAGAAATCCGAAAATCCGACTCCGACTCCGACTCCGCTCCTGCTCCGCTCCAACTCCGACGAGTCGGAGTCGGAGTTTTTTTCCCCCTGGAAGTCGGAGTCGGAGTCGGAGTCGGAGGTAGAGGTGTCCCGACTCCGACTCCGATCCGATCCGACTCCGACTTCCAATCCGACTCCGACTCCGACTCCGACTCCGACTTCTACTCCGACTCCAACTCTGATATTGTGCATATTTTATAAAAATATTTGTTATCAATATATTAACATCTAATAAATAATAATCTATAAACATTATAATGAATAATATAAGTTAATTTACATTACTAATTTACTATAAGTTAGTAAGTTACTATAAGTTAATATAGTTATTAGTTACACTATAAGTTACTAATTACTATACCTTATATAGTTAATTTACATTACTAATTTACTATAAGTTACTATAAGTTAATATAGTTACTATATAAGTTACCATACCTTATATAGTTAATTTACATTACTAATTTATACTATATAAGTTACTATACCTTATATAGTTAATTTACATTATTAATTTACTATAAGTTACTATATAAGTTACTAGAAGTTACTATATAAGTTACTATACCTTATATAGTTAATTTACATTACTAATTTACTATAAGTTACTATATAACTTACTATAGCTTATTTTATATTTTACATTACTAGTTTACTATAAGTCAATATATAATATATAGTTATATATATACTATATATATTAAGGGCTTATATAGTATATAGTTACTATACTATGTATAGTAATTAACTATACTTATATAATATATATAGTTATACTTATATACTATAATATATATAGTTATATATTAACTTACTAATTAACTATATTTATATAATATATATATAGTTATACTTATACACTATAATATATATAGTTATACGTATATACTATATAGTTATATTATATATAATAGTATAGTTCATATATATAGTATTAAAACAATATATTAATATTTGATTTAGAGTTAAAAAAAAAAAAAAGGGGCAGAAAATACCAAAACAGAGCCCAAACGGCGTCGTTGGACTCTGTTTTGGTTGCCTTTAGTAAAACAGCGCCGTTTTGGAGGTAAACGGCGCCGTTTACCTCAGTACTGATTACTGAAGAGTCGAAGACCGGTTATATTCCCCCCCCCCCCCCCCCCGGCGATACTGAAGCAGTTAAGTTAGGGTTTTTAACTTTTTATACTTCAAACTTCAGGGCCTCAGGCTTCAGCCCCCACGAAAGTCATTCCAGCGCAGTGGCAAGCCGGCAGCCCCAGCCTTCGACTCCCTCAGCCACCACGAAACGGCGCAGCCCCGGCTCCGACGGCTTCTTCGGATCTCCTCTATCTCTCTCTCTCTCTCTCTCTCTCTCTCTCTCTCTCTCTCTCTCTCTCTAGTTTTTGTTTGTTGAAAATGGGTTTGAAATCCGGTATCTCCTCTCTCTCTCTCTCTCTCTAGTTTTTGTTTGTTGGTTGTTGATTTTTTATTTCTTTCTCTCTTTTATCTGCTATCGTGGATTCGTGAGGCCGGCTAATATTATTGAAAAATATCGTGGATTCGTGGATTCGTGAGGCTGACTCCGCTCCGACATATCGGAGGCGGAGTCGGAGCGAAGTGAGATGTAAGCGGAGTCAGAGTCGGAGGAGTCGGAATCCGACTCCGGTTGAATCGGTGCTCAGCCCTACTGAGTAGGATGTTAACGGCTCTGGTTACCAATAGCTTTATGATTGGTTTCTCAGTGGGTGACGTGAAATGGGGCCTTATCTCTATTTCTCATTTGCTTTTTGCAGATGACACACTAATCTTCTGCGAGGCAGATAATGAACAACTTAAGGCTTTGAAGGCCCTTCTTTTATGCTTCAAAATTGCGTCAGGCCTGAGAGTGAATTTTGATAAATTAGAATTAGTGTCAGTCGAGAGAGTCAGTGATACTCGTCAGTTGGCTAGCACATTTGGTTGGAAGGTTGCTTCTCTCCCTATGACTTATCTGGGATTACCGTTGGGAGCTACTTTAAGATTCTTACCTATTTGGGACCCAGTCATTGAGAAAGTAGAAAGAAGACCGGCAGGGTGGAAGAGATTATATTTATCGAAAGGGTGTCGTGTAACTCTTATCAAAAGTACTCTCTCTAATCTACTAACTTACTTCTTGTCTTTATTTCCTATTCCAGCGTGTGTGGCGGCACGCATTGAAAATTTTACAGTGATTTCTCATGGAGTAGGATGGAGGAGGAATTTAAGTTCCACCTAGTCAGGTATAAGGTGTGCAAACCACTCTAATCAGGTGGGATGGAGATAAAGAATTTAAGAATATTTAACCGGGCACTTCTTGGGAAATGGCTTTGGAGATACAATATGGAACCAGAAGCACTATGAAAATTAGTAGCTGATTGCAGGCATGGCAGATCATGGGGAGCTGGTGTACTGAATAGGGGAATGAGCCTCATGGGGTGGGGATTTGGAAACATATTAGACGAGGATGGGGAGTATTTGCTAATCATACTAGATTCCTAGTAGGGGATGAGACTTGTATAAATTTTTGAAGGGACATCTGGTGTGGGGAGGAGGCATTGAATGAGGCTTTTCCAGCTGTGTTCCAAGGGACTTATGAGCCAGAAGATTCGGTGGCGGACCTTTTGATTCGTTTAGGGGACCAAATCCACTGGAACATTATCTTTAGTAGAGCAGCAAGATTGGAAAGTTGACAGTTTTGAGGCTTTCTTCAACCTACTTTACTCTTTGAAGCTGAATGACCTGCATGAAGATAAGTTGTGGTGGACACCTGCAAGTAAAGGAAATTTCTTGATAAGCTCTTTCTACAAGACTCTTTCAGCCACACCAAACTCTCACTTCCCTTGGAAAAAATTGTGGAGGAAGAAGGCACCTCCCAAAGCACTTTTTTTCACCTGGACGACAGCCTTGGGTAAGATTTTGACTATCGATAACTTGCGAAAGCATCAAATAATTATTGCGGATTGGTGTTGTATGTGTAAGAAAGTCGGCGAGTTAGTGGACCATCTCTTGTTACTTTGTGGTGTGAAGTGTTCAACAGAATTGGGTTAAACTGGGTGATGCCTGCTACGGTAGTTGATGTTTTGGCTTGTTGGGGGATACTAGGGGGACTCCCACAGATTAAAGCTATGTGGAAGATGGTTCTTATATGCATTATGTGATGCATTTGGCAAGAGCGCAATGAAATAACCTTCGAAGATAAGGAGCGGACACTAGAGGAGCTTCGCTATTTTTTTTTCATCACTTTATTTCCTTGGGCCATTACTTTAAACTTTAATTGTCAAAATATACACGATTTTCTTTTTTCTTCTTTAGCGAATTAGATATGTCTTATCTCTTGTATACTTGGGCTTTGCCTATTCGTATTAAAACTACCGTTTACCTATAAAAAAAAAAAATTTAAAACAAAGGGTTCTATGCTTCTCTTAAATACATAGAAAGTGAAGAAGTAAAAGGGAGTGAAAGAAAGAAGAGTTTGGAAAGGGTATTAATGACATTGGTGAGAGAAAGAATGCATCGACTGCATGCGAGGCTATCACTGCCACCACCAAAACCAGCATTTGAGTTTCAACACCAAACCCAATTCCCAACATTCTTGTCATGCCTGTCTCCCAACTCCCTAGTGATCAAAAACCTATCCGACCTTGAGAAAATAGCCATTCTTGGACATGGTGGTAGCGGCACGGTCTATAAAGTTCTTCACAAGAAAACCATGTCAAGTTATGCATTGAAAATGCTCAGGGTCAATCAAAACAATGTCAATGTTCACAAGCAGGTTGCATGTGAGGTTGATATCCTCAAACAAGTTGACTCTCAATATATAATAACGTGCCTTGCTGTTTTCGATAATAATTTTGCCAGTGTGAAATGTGGAGGCGATCTTGGCTTTGTCATGGAGTACATGGAAGGTGGCTCCATATAGGACATGTTACGAGCATAACAAAGATTACCTGAGCAGGTTATCTCTGGTGTAGCCAAGCGTATCCTGGAAAGATTGCACTATTTGCATGGCATGTAGATGGTGCATAGAGACATAAAACTATCAAACCTTCTTGTAAATGATAAGGGAGAGGTAAAAATTGCAAATTTTGGGGTCAGCCATCTCATGGAGAGGACACGTGAAGCATGTGACTCGAACATTGGCACGTGCACCTACATGAGTCCAGAAAGATTCGATCTAGAGGGGTGGGGTGGTGATGATGTAGATGGGTTCATCGGGGATGTGTGGTCACTTGGGGTGGTGGTGTTGGAATGCCATGTTGGTCATTTTCCATTAATTGGCGCAGGGCAACTACTTGACTGAGCGTCATTGATGTGTGCAATTTGCTTTGCAGAACGATAGAGTTTCAGAGCTTTGTTCGAAGGTGCCTAGAGAAGGATTGGAGGAAGAGAGGTTCAGTAGCTGAGCTTCTTGGTCATCCTTTCGTGAACAAACGTCACATTTCTATGGAAAGGCTGGTTAATTTTTTATTTTATTTTATTTTTATATGAGGCTGGTTAATTAATTGATTGCTCTTAATTTGCACAATTCAGTTGCACTTGCATCCTTTTCTTTTCAGGTCCCATTAGAATTTCTTTTTGTTTTCATATCATATGATTTTTTTTTATTAGAAAAAATATTTTTTCAAACTTTAATATTTTAAAAATTTTCAGCCCACATTATGTCATGAGTATCTGGATTGTTGTCATGACGATTAGAAGAAACTAATTTGCCAAGCTACCTCACGACTATTATATGAACATACTGCGAATCATGTAGTAAATTAACAGTCAATTTGCAAGTCTAACAATTTAATACCTCAAAAATTATAAGAATAATGCTACTCCCACTAAGAGTGGATATTGAAAAAGGCCACCGATTTTTTTATTTTTTTTATTTTTACTTAATGGTTAAAGAAATATATTTTAATAAATTCGTAATTTTTAAATTATTTTTAAAAAATATTTTAATGGGCTTAAAAAATGTTTGGAAAGAAAAATGACAGTATCAGTAAAAGTTTTTGGTAATCTTTCTAGCAGGGAAACGTGCACTAATCTCTATACTCGGACAAAGCAGTGTTGTGTTTCACAAGTTGGAAAATAAAATAGCAAAACAAGCCAAGAAGATGCTTAAGTTGAAGTTACTGTTTGGATAATGAGTAAAGATAATCGTGATAAAAATTAAAAATTGAATATAATATTATTAAAATATTATTTTTTTAATAATATTATTATTTTAATATTTAAAAAGTGGAATTATTTATTATATTTTGTATAAAATTTTTAAAAAATTATAATGACTAGATGAGACGAAATACTTTTAGTATCCAAACAGGATCTAATCTGTCATAAATAGTGGATAAAAACGATTGCTTTCCTTTCACTGTGAAGGTATCCCACAAGCACATGATAATTATTGAAATAGTGCTTCTACGGGCAGGGAACTTGGCGCAGGTTAGTAACATGAACGAGTTGGAATTGCCATGTCAACTATAAGTAAAGAAAAGAAAATAGAAGATGACCAATTGGCAATTGCCCACGAACAGAACTGGAACTGGAAGGCTAAAATGCACAAAACACGAACAGAGGTCCTCGTCGTTCCCTGTCTGTAGAAGAATTGCAACCCATTTCCGTCTCCCTCATTCATGTTCATCTCAAAATCACTAATTTTCACAACCCATTTTTTAAATCCATTCAAGTTTATTGTTCCTCTGCGACCCGTTCCTCAACTGGGCTGCATTGCACTACTCCGCCAACCACTCCACAAACAGTTTCTACAAATAACTTTTTTGATATATTTGAACATGGGTCACACCAAATTGTTGTTTGATACGGTCACCATGCATTTATGGGATCAAGAACAAAATATAAGTTAATTCTAGGTTGAACATGAATCTGGATTGGGTTTAAATGATATTAAATTGAATTTGAATGCTCAACAACAATGGACTAAAGAAACTAAAGAGCAAACCAAGTACCTTCTTGAAGACAGCTAGAGAGCTTGAGGCATGACAAGTGCCATGCTGGAAACTACAAGAAGTCCTAGATGGAGTTCCAAAACTTGCAAATTTAATTGCATAAATGAACTACCCACCTTCAATCAAGAACAAAATGAAATTAAATCAAGAGAGAGAGAGAGTACCTCGAATGTCAAAATCGATGGAGAACAGTGAGATGAAAATGAAAGTTTGTGGCAGTTGAACTTTTCCGCAATGTTCAGAAACCCATCTTGGGTCTTGGTTGTGCTTAAGAGATGGAGGACAGTGAGAATGGAAGAGATAGAGGATGTTCAGAAACCCATCTCGAGTCTAGAAAAGCTTTGAATATGAAAGATGTTTAAAAACTATCTCTGATCTTGGCTGCAAATAGATTGTGAGAATGGAGGAGATGGACGACGATGAGAATGGATGACGGTGAGAAAATGAGGAGGAGGGAATCCAAATGGATCGTTCGTGCAAAACGCATCATATCATTTTTCTCGTAAAGTTCGTGCACAATCCCTGCACCAAGTCGCCTGCAGGTATCATTTTTCATATCGAAATAAATCTTTTCTTTGGGTCATCTCTGGATCCTGAATGAGAAAACATTCACTGGAGCATGCACGTTGTTGGCCAACTACAACTGTAATGTTCAGATGTTATCTACTGATCGCATCTTGTTGTTTGATAATTAATGAAATAATAATAAATAATAATATCTTGTTGAGAAACGCTTCTGACCGGTGTCTCTTCTACATCTTATATATCGGAAACCAATAAGAAGCTGCCACGTAAGCCTTCCTCAATTCTCACTTTGAAGTTGCATAGTAGAGGATTACGTGATTCTTCTCATTCCCATCCAAGCTCTCTCTCTCTCTCTCTCTCTCTCTCTCTCTCTCTCTCCTTTGATCACTCTCACAAAAACCCTAACCCGAAATCGCTAATCTCTCTCTCCCCTTCCCTCTCTCTCCTTCGATCTCCCTCAAAGAAAGATGACATGCTATACACTTGGACGAATACTGAAAAATAGAATAAAATGCTCTAAGAAAGAAGCCATGGGAGCAGGGCTTCGGACCAGAGACTTTGGTTTCAATTTTGCCCTTTTGTTTGATACTAGTTTGGTACTTTTTCTCCTTTTGAGTGACAGATTTATACGGTAAAATATTTTCTCTTATATTTTTCCATCTTGATGATAGTACTGGGACAAACTCATCACATGAGAGGCATGAAACATCTATCTCCATTGTTTTTGCTGGTTGGGGGCAGTTCCAGCGTTAGGTGAAATAAAACAAAACCAAAAACAAAGTCAAGAAAAAGACCAAGACAAAGTAGTATGCCCAAATCCCATAACTTCTCATCAAGTCAACATGGCTACTTTATCCTAAGCCATTATTAGTTTATCACACTGGTAAGTTACAGAAAAGTTTGTATTTTCTTAATCTTGAGAGACAGACAGTGAGAGAGCAGAGAGAGGGAAGCTTTCATGAGAGTGCAGAGAGAGAGGGAGGCTTCGATCTCCCAGTGTGAACCGTGAGGGTTTGGGTTTGGGTTTGGGTCTTCTCTCTCGGATTGAGAGACAGCAAAAATGAGAGAGCAGAGATAGAGGGAGCAGAGGTAAAGGGAGGCTCGAGAGACAGAGAGAGTGAGAGAGCTTATTCTCTGTTTACGCAGTTTCAATTTCACTCATATTCTCCTTACGTGTCAAGCTGGCATTGGTCTCCGATATATAAGGTTTATAGGAAACACCGGTTTTAAGTTATTCTCTATCTTGTTCAGTTTCCCTGCCAGGAGAGGCACAAAAGTCAAATGAGCCTGGGATGATTATGTACAAGACATCCGTACGGAGCACCTAATGAAAACATAGAAAAGGCATTACCATTTGAATGGCATGCAGAAGACAAGAAAACGCGAAGAATAACGAATTTAATCATATATAGGAAAAAGGAAAATTACACAATAAGCAACACATCCTGAAAGCCCCAAACTCCCAAACACCTTATAGAAGAGAACAATTATCCCACCCCATGAAAGCAACCAAATATAATAAACAGACACCCTATTTATGTACCAGCTTGCACTAGAAGATACACACTCCAGTCAGCCATGATGTCTCGTAAAATAATACTTTTAAAAGAAATTAATAAAGGGATACTATCTTGTTGCTGAGCACGATCAAGTTTTGCTCGATGATTAGATTAAGCTGCAAGTACTATGATCACAATGAGAAGCACAATCCCAAATATCACCAAGAGCAAGCACGCCTGCATGGAAAAGTATATTTTGTTTAATATGATTGCACGTTCAATTTTGAGAACAATTGGTTCACAGATGAAAATAGTTCATGAAATATTGTATGTGGCTTCTTTTTTTTTCGGTTAGTTTAGGGGGATCATTAAAATCATCATCTCCGGAGTCAGGCGGCCTCCAGCCTAAAGAAACAAGCACACTCTAGGCCTTTTAAATACAAGTGTTGGAACCCCTGAAGTATAACTAAACTCAATATTCATATGGCGCACATTTTAAGCTCGTTGATAAACCACGAGAACTACATAAACAACGGCAGCACAAGCCTAGCATTGTCATTCCTCAATGGATAACTATTTGGCCATCCTAATCTTAATTTTGGTACTTAGAATTGCTTTTGAAAAAGCCTATCATAAAACAAGGAAAATGGACAGCATTTAGATTGGGTCATCCCAGCAAAGGATGCATGCAGTGCTGGAAGTCAACACCCTTTGTCATTTTCCCAAAAGCATAAAGGACTGTCACAATTACCAGGGATGAATTTGATTTTTGGGTCTTCGATGCTTTCACAAGTTGAGATTTCCCTTGCAAAGTGGCAGCCTGAGCACTCTCGATATTGGAGCCAATATCATCTACAAAATAAATATGCTTGAAATGTGACAACATGAGCCAGACAGGCAAAATATTGGCCACTGTTGGTGCATAAGCCAGACAACTTACCAATCATAGCTCCTTGCTCATGAACCAACACGGCAAGATCTTTGAAGATCTCATTCACTTCACCAATTTGATTCTGGATTTCTTGTATACCTTGCTCCCTTTCCTCAATTACAGCCTCATTGAAGGCAATCTCATTGTCCAAAAGCAAGACCTCCTGTCTGCAGTAAATCATTTAGAAGTTATGGGCAGGCAGCTTGTTCCAAACTCAATTCCGGTGACCGGTTAAACCAATTCCTGAATCCAAAATCTCCACCAAAAGTAGATGAACAAAGAACATCCCCAATATATCATAAATGAAATCAAGATACAGAGCAGCAAGAAGCTAATGGCAGTGGGGCAGATGCGAATTGGTCTTCATGGTTGAGGTTTCAACAGCAATCTTTGGGCATTAGATATGTAGCACTTTTAGGGAAAAGGAAAGAATTTTAGGCAGAAATATAGAGATCTGTCTTGAGTTTTCTAGAAATAATCATCGGGATGCAACCTAGTGGACAAAGAGAGGTCTTGAGATGAGCTGTAGACTCAGAGATCCTGGTTCAGTCTATAGGTTACCCGATACACAATTCTGGTGGGGGGAGTGGAGTCATGTATTATCCAGGTTCTACTCCCCAAGGGTGGATCTGAAGAGCCCTGTCTTGGTGAGGTTCTAGTCATCAAAAAAAGTTTTCTAGAATTACACTTCAGTCCACATTGAAGGATTCTATCAACAAAAAATGTATGTTTATGATCCCAACTTGTCATTTTGTTTAAACAAAAATTAGGATCATTCTTATTGCTTCATTTGAAGGGCGAAAAGAAAAGAAAAATATATAGCCGTGTGTGGAACATACAGGATTGAATTTGGAGTAATAACTTATAAAATTACCATGCATCTTAGAATAACAAAACTGAGCTATTTGAGGCCTTTTATTGTTCTTTATATAAGAATTCAGGCATTTCATATTAGTTGAACAATGTCATTAATAGTTTTTATCTCTTCATGACATTGGATCCAAATTGTCTACTACATATGACAACACATGGGAGGTCAAAGTATATTCCACAAATACGTGGGAGGTCCACGAGTTCTGTTAAGCCTACAGGAGGTTGAAGTATCTTTCCCAATAATGTCAAGTTCGGAAACATATTCTTTTATAAGATACAACGTCAAAATAATGTGATCTTGACCATACTTAAATATTCTAAAGCTAAAGGGAAATCATCTATCAATCTCACGTAGAGCTTCACCAAGACAAAAGGATTCAAAATAAACAAACCAAAGAACTCTGCATTTGGGGCATCAAATTAAACAAGAAAATAGATTAGAAGGCTATATGTATACTTAATCACAAAAGGTGGAGAGAAATCACAATTAAAACATTTTGGCTTAAACTCCAAATACAACTATAAGTTCACCATTAAGTTCTGAAATCCAAAAGTAGAACAGAATACAGTATATAACATTTTGGTAATGTGACTGAGGATAGGATGATTTGGACTCCTCATGGGAATTCTAGGTTCTCAGTCCGTTCCTATTATAAGGCTCTTTCAGGATTTTCTAATGATCATTGTTTTCCTTGGAAGGCTATTTGGAAGAGTAAGGTCCCTCCTAAGATTGCTTTCTTTATATGGACTGCTTCTCTTGGTAGAATCCTCACCAATGACAGTCTGAAGAAAAGTGGTCTCATCATTATGGATTGGTGTTTC
This sequence comes from Carya illinoinensis, assembly GCF_018687715.1. Classification (NCBI taxonomy): domain Eukaryota; kingdom Viridiplantae; phylum Streptophyta; class Magnoliopsida; order Fagales; family Juglandaceae; genus Carya; species Carya illinoinensis. Next base: position 24,088,192 of record NC_056763.1, read on the forward strand.
TTGTGTAAGAAAAATGGGGAATCCATGCATCATCTTCTTTTACATTGGGATGTGGCTCAGTTCTTGTGGAATGAGATTACTAACCGGACTGGTGTGGCATGGGTTATGCCTGGTGGAGTTGTGGAAATTTTGAAGTGCTGGACAGGTATTAGGGGAAATATTCACATTGCTGCCGTGTGGAAGATGATCCATCTTTGTATTATGTGATGTCTGTGGATGGAGAGAATAAGAGGTGCTTTGAAGACCGGAAGCATTCCTTGGATGAGCTGAAGAGATTTTTTTATAATACATTATTTTATTGGGCTTCGGTATTTAGTTGTAATGAGGGCAGTTTTCATGATTTGCTTGTATCTCTTATTGGTGTTTAGTGGTACGTGTATACTTCCTATGTACTTGGGCTAAGCCTTTTCCTCTAATAAAGTTTTACCTTTACTTTTTTTTTTTTTTTTTTTTTTTATAAGTAAATATACAAAAGAAACCCCAAAGAACATTCAAGAACTAAAACTTTATTTATAAAAATTTTACTTAAAAAAAAAGAATACAGTATATAACAAAAACATTCAAGAGCAAGGAAATTGAACCTTGAAACCTGTTTTTTTTTTTTTTTTAGCTTTATGGGACATGCAAGATGACCTGTTTAGCTGAACATTGAATGGTAACAGAAATAATTTTTTTTTAAACAATTGGAAAAGGACACAAATGGATGAAATTAACAAAATATCATCGATGAACAAAGCTCACCTTCTAGATTCCACAAGAAGAGCACGCTGTTCTGGACTCTTATCTGAACTTGCATCTATCTCACTGGCCGTGTAGCTGTAGGAAGCATGAATGACCAAAATTCTAAGACACATATCACATACCAGGAAAATTTAAAATTATAAAGTAAATGGATTGCCAAACTCTGGGTGAGCTGCACAAGCTAGTACCACATAACAATAAATTGCTGAAAACAAAAAGATTTTGAGGAAGATTTCTATAGAAATGCCATTCATAATAAAATTCTCATTTATTTGGTATAATTGATTCATTTTCAAAAAGCTGATTTTTGGAAGCATGCATGAACAAACACACAGACTGAAAAGGAAGGAACAAACTGAAGGTACACACTAACAAAGCTGCAAGCTAAGTTGTTAAAGCTTCCAACAACAGATACCTGGAAGGAAGAACTGCTTGGGGAGAAAAAGCACTGTATGCTGTTTCCCGCTCAGCTGCCAGACGTTGAGCCTTCTGAAATTCTTTCAGCACTGCTTGGAAGTCTTTTGCAAGTTTAGCATCGGCAACTTTTTTGCTGGCCTGGAATTAGATGGGAGCATTCAAGATCGTTAATCTCAAAAAAAAAAACAGACAAAAGAGAAGCATGAGTGCATTCTAAAATGAAATTGCTTCTGATTTTAGCACCATACAACTTACGAGTGTGCTTTTAATATCTATTCAACTTCCATACTCACGTAGGATTCTTATCCATAGCCTGCCCTAAAACTAACAGCCACCCAGATGTAAGCATATTCTCAACTAACCAGGTCTATGGAATTCCTAACAACCAATGAGATATTCAGTATAAAAGTATTGGCCTCACACTCCTTTTTTTTTTTTTTGATAAGTAAACAAAGTATATTAATTAAAAGAATAGGCAAAGAAGCCATGTTCAGTACAAAGAATGCCCTAAATACATAGGAGCAATAGATATAAGAAAATCATGAAAATCTTGGCCATTAAATTTAACGGCAACGGCCCAAGTACAAAGAGTTCTAAAAAAGAAAACTTTTAGTTCCTCCATTGATCTCTCTTTGTCCTCAAACATCCGTTCATTGTGCTCCTGCCACACACACCACATGATGCAAATCGGGATCATCTTCCATACAGCTTTAATCTGTTGATTGCCTCTTAGATCTGTCCAACTAGCCAAGGCCGCCACTACTGTCTCACACGAAACCCAATCTAAGTCTAGTCTACTAAATACCTCATTTCATAACCCTCAAGCTACCTCACAATGTAGTAGAAGATGGTCGACAGATTCACCCCCTTTTTATACATGCAACACCAGTCTGCGATGATCACCCTCCTTTTCCTCAAATTATCAGTTGTGAGGATCTTACCCAAGGAGGTAAACCATACACAACCATACAATCACAAGTAAACCAAAGGTAACTATAGTCACACTTGCATCTTAATTGCTTAAATGAAGGCAAATAAGGTTTCTTCATTATTTAGAATAAGCAGGCAGGAATGTGCTGGATAGAATGAGGAAGTAGAGGGGAAGGGGGGATCTGAGTTTTTTTTATAAGTAGAGGTAGATATTATAAACTACTTACCTTAACTTCCACATGATGATCTATTTCACTTGCTTGTTTAAGTTTAGCTGAAGTATCCTTCACCAATTGCCCAATATGTAGCCTTGTCTTGTGCCTGTAAAATATGGATATGAGGACCACTAAGATGGAAATTCATCATTCCATGATTTTCTAGACAAAGACCAACCAACGATGATGAAAAATTAAAGAAAAACAACTGTCACAAGGAAACTGTGGCCCCTACATATATGTGTGAGGTATTTGAGTAGGTATATATGCTTGTATATCATGGATAATCCAAAGATTACACAAGACATTTAGTCAGCACACTTAATCAAATTTTTTTTTTTAAAGAAATTGAAGTCCTAACAGGACGACTAAAGAAAGGAAAAAGGACAGCAGATAGCAAGGATATCATACATATAACTTCCACACCAAACACAATCCAAATGAGACAGCCATTTTATCCTTACTTCCAAAAAATAAATTGAAGTGATAAACCGAACATTAGAACCTGCAACGGAAAATAACTAGAGAGCACGCGTTTAAGAAAACAAGAGGAGAAATACCATTAAGACTTGTCATCTTAATACCCAAGCATAAACTGTTCTTCTTGCATGCCGGCAAAATGGGTGGATTAGACAACTAAAAGCCTGTCTTTGTCTTAAAATGAGTATGCTGAGCCCTTTATTTTGAGCATAAGACAGCACATACCAAAGAACCATTTTATTATTTTACAATTTCCAAAAACTTATAAAAAAACAACTTCCAACTAATAGGAAGATAAAAGGAGGCTGAATAAGCTAACTATGCGTTCACAATAACAAAGTATCCAAGTCACGAAGAAGTAGCCCCAGCATACATTACCTCTAAATTCCCATACTACAATGTAATCCTCACTACAAAGCTAACCTAAAGCAAGAAAGCAATACATTTACTTCCCAGATGACCCTCATCACCAGCACCTACGAAAAAACACTAAACCAGTATTGCCTTCAAAAGCAGAGCTTTATACGAAGTATCAACAGTAAACGCAATATATTGCTTCAACCGCAAACGCAATATATTGCGCAATAGGTTGACTTCCCAAATTCTAATCTATGATTATGCATTCTGGGCCTTGAGATTAAAGATCTTTTTTATCTTGTTTTAGCCGTTGCTTCCGCTAGATCGATGGGATCATATCCTGTTACAACCCAATTATTCAAATCCCAAATCAAGAATTCTCCCTCCAACATACTATTGAAGACCAAACTCGAACTCAAAAATTCCATTCAACCAGACCACGCAACCATATGATTCAACCTACACATGCGAATAATACGCTATATATGTATGAAGTAGATGCAAAAATAATCCTTGGATTTTTCCGAGCAAAATTCAGACACGGAAACCGAGAAAATGGAACTCACAGCTTCTCTCGCAGCTCGGGCGTGTCCTTTGGGGTGCCGAGCGTGTTGACGAGCCTCTGAAAGGTGGACACTGCGGTGTTGATCTGGAAGATCCCGGAGGCGACGGCTTGAGTGGAGTCCTGCTTGCCATTGATGCGATCTCGCCTCAAAGCCGAGGGGCGGCCAGCCTCGAGATCCCGGAAGCTCATTATCCCCGTATTATCGAAAACCTAAGCCTAACTTTCTCGAGAAAAATAGAGACAAAAGTAAATTTTCCCTGAGAAAAAGGGCAGGAAGGTTAGTGTTTGGTTACAGTATCCGGAAAACCCTGCCTTGGTAAGGGGAGCGTCAGGTTTAAGGGAGCAGATAACAATGCGGAGAACGTGGAGACAAAAGGAATCGACGGTAATAAAGAGGCATCTAACATATCATTCGGGAGTAGGTGTTGCATTCCCTCGTGTTGGACTTCAAAGTTCTAGAATACGATATATATATATATATATATAATATTTTCATAATATTTATTAACAACATTTTTTTAGTAGGATTTATTGTGTATTTTCATAATATTCATTGATAATATTTTAAAAAGAATTATTTATTTTCCAATGGTTTCTTCAATCAAATGATTACATGACAACCACTTACGATATGCTCTGTATCAAGAGTGACTTGAAAGGACAGCGCCTAAGATGAATAAGAATATTTATCGCCTTTTTTCTTAATAATTTTATAATAATAAATAATGCTAAATAAATTTTTAGAATATTTGATTTAAACAAGTAAAGTCTATCATTATTAAACTAATTTTTTCATATAGGTCTTTATCTTTCTTTAAAAACAAAAAATATACTAAAATTGCATATCTTAAATATACAAATTATCATTTTTTTATAGAAAAAATCTACATGGAGGTCAGTTTGCATACCCACACCCACCTACTTGGCAAATCCAACCTCGAGCCATGTCACGATTCAATGTAAGAACTCTCCCTCCCTCATCTCTTCTCGAATCTCTCTCAATTTCAGAATGCCTTCAAGTTATTCTCCCTCCGCCTCTTCTCTCTCTCAATTTCATTGCTTCCCTGTGCTCTCTCTAAGTTCATAAACCAACTTTTCCATTTGACCGATTATATATGGGGCAACCCGAAAGAATCTCACTTTAGGCTTTAAAGACTTTTGACTTTTATTTTATGAAGATAAAGAGAAAGCACGCGACGGTGATGAAATCTACCAAGACTTTCCCTTGTGACTGGTGTTATGGTCCAAAAGGAAAAATCTACTCGAAAGCCAATTTCCCCACAACAACATAAACCCCAACTTCCACCTTCTTGGTATTCCAATAGAAACAAAAAACACAACCAAGAAAAACATAAAAAGATCTCAAAATTAAGAAAGCACAATGAATATATATAGAATAGGTAAGATACAAATTCGTTAGAAATTAAGAGACACATGCCAGGCAAAGAAATCAAATAGTGTGAAAGAAATAATAGAAAAGTCTAGATTGTCATGCCATTTTGAATATATCTATTTTTTAATTTTCTTAGGTTCGGTTTGACCACCGATAATTTTGATATGAGAATTTTAAATTTTAAAATGATCTTTATTATTGTATTAGAATTTGAAAATGTTAAATTAAAATTTAAAAAATTTGAATTGTTTATTATATTTTGTATGAAAATTTAAAAAAATTATAATGATAAAATAAAAATTTTGAATTTGAGATGATAATTTTGATTTACTAAACAAACCGAACCTTAATAAGTCATGATACTACAATGTGGTCTTGCGTCGAGCAGATACAATATAGTAGCATTTTCCTTACAAATGTTATGATAAGTTGGAATTAGAGCCGAGATATAAAGAATAATTAAAATACACGACAAATTGCCCATTAATCATGCAGTTGAGGAGTTTTCGAATATGGACCAAAAGCAGGTCAAATAGTTAGATGATATTAAGATATTATACAAAAAGAAATGATGCGTATAAGCTTTAAATAAATAAATCTTGCACAAATTTTTGTTAAAAAAAAAGTGATTGCACCTTAAAAAAGTGTTAAAAAAACTAATTTTTATTAGTGGGATCCACTTTTTTACGAATAGTTTGTATAGAACTTATATATAGCATTACTGCAATATAAAACACTGTAGTTTATAGGATTTATCTTTTTTAGTAATGCTACTCATAATTTTAATTTTCATTATTTTAAGATATAGTATTAGATGATTGGAGATTATTTATTACATTTTATTTATAAACCTATCATTTACTATTACATCATAAAATGATGAGAAGATAGATAATGAATAGATTTTTTCATGTCTTTCTACATGTAGATGCTGTATTTTCACGTTTGTAGGCTTTATTGTTCTTGGTATGGTTTTTCTTCAGTAGCTCGGTTTTTATTTTATTTTTGCAAAACATTTTATTGTTTTATTATTTTTAAAAGGCATTTCTCCACCAAAATAAAAGGGTTTTTATTAATAAACTTAGTATTCTTAAAAAATTTATAATAATATGGTGTAACTCGTAACTTCTTTTATATGTTAGAAAATTAAGCTCAAAATATTAAAAAAAAAAAACTCTGGTAAAGAGTAACAAAGAAATTCATTTTAAAAAATTAAAGAAATATTTAAAATCAATGGAGCTAAGAACTAACTGTTGTGATATTTAAAGAGAAGAAAAATTATATTAGGAGTAAGACTTGATTTGTTAGAAAAAGTTAAAATTAAATTGTTTTACGAATCAAGTGTTATCTTATAAAATAAAATAAAAGATGTGTTTTATATACCGATTTTAAGTAAAAAAAATTAAAGAGAAATATTAGACTTGTTTCCACTAACTTGAATTCGAAATGTGGCCCACTTGATAGCATTGGCAATAGCCTATACATTTTCATATTCATCTTTATATTTAGATAATATTTATCTAAATTGGTTTGCATTAGATTATACATCTTTAAAATTTTACATAGTTATAAATAGTATTTATTTAAGTTTGAAGAAGTATCATTCACTTTCCAAATATTATTTTACTTTTTTTTCTCTCTTATC